>NW_010433323.1:53436-97336 GCF_000710305.1 Buceros rhinoceros silvestris | reverse complement strand
GTTGACAGCTGGAAGAACAAGGCTGAAAAATCAGTCACAAAGTCATTTCTTAATTCCAGTTTTTCCCTGAATTTCCTTTTCTCTAAAACAGATGATTCCAGAAACCTGAAATCATCAGGAGTGGATAATGCTTCTAGAAGTCTTTCTTTTGCACTAGGATGGGTCAATTTCAAAGGGTGTAAGTTTTACTCCAAAGAAAAGTTAAGATACACCCACAACAAAGGGGAAAAAATGCTGTACTTATCATGAATGAATGCAATAGAAACTTCCCTCAAAAAAAAAAAAATTGAAGAATAAGGTATTGTTTTAAAGAATGATATTTTCTAAAGTCACGTAAGTGATATAAAGAGAAATAGTATCGCACAGCACATTTCAAATCTCAGATCTCTTAAGAAATCTGTAGGAAAATCTGTGTTGCATACAGAAATACCTAAAAATTACAGTATCAGAATCACAAAGCTTTATATTTCCTTGAATTTGCATGTGATAGATACTCCAGTTTCTATTACAGAAAAAAAAAGTCAAGTCAGAGTAGGCTTTGTTTCATGTAAACTTTTTCCTTCAAATGTGTCATTTAGCTTTCAGAACAACTTTTGTAGGACCTGTCCTTCACTGATTGCACCTTTGGAAACCTAGTTTTGAAAAAACTGGTGTTCATTAATGTTCTCTCAACATTTCAGTAACTGGAAGAATCTATCAGAAAACAGACAATATAGAAAAACAAGGCACTATAACAAGTTTCCCAGTGCAAAATCTCAAGCGGTCCATTCAGGAGCTAAGCCAGATCCCTGGCTCAGTCAAATGTCACATCAAATTCAGATTCATGGTTGTTGATGTGAAATTTGATAACAGAGTTTCATGCAATAAGATGTAATCTTTAAGATTCTTTTCAAGTACGTGCAGTAAGTAATTTAGTTTGTCTTTGGTTCCTGTACAGTAACAGGCAGTAATGCTCACTGGTAGTCAGAGAGCACCAGGTTATATTCTACTCTCTGGATCTGCTCTGGTACAAGCCTTTCATCTCCACAAACAGTATGAAGTACGGACTTCCTGTTACTTGCTCCTCTTCAAACCCATTCTAAGCTCATTGTTGAAGAATATAATTTTAGAGATACTTTAACATCTCTTGAGCATCCTTGCTGTACAGCATATCTGAAATGGAGAAACGCAGACTGTCTGCTATGGAGCTGGGGATCAGGAGGTTCCCTTTGTAAAGACTCCAGACCAGTAATGACTAGCTCCCTGGAAGCCAGATATCTTATGTAACTCTCCTCAGGTTACCCCTATGCTAGGCAAATGTATACTCAGGCAAGAAATATCACTGTCTATATAGAGCAGTGAGTCTGGATCCCTTTGGTCTGTGCTAACAAGCGCTCTCCCATTCAATTCCCCGGCAGAATTTGGCTGATACAATCCAGAAACTTCTTGCAATTTGCCTGCAACCACAAAGGGAAGCCTTGTTGCAGCCCATACTGCACTGGCTGGTCCACTGCCCAGTTACACATAGATGCTGTTTCAACATCCTGACAGCTGGACTCTTAGCAAGGATCTGGCATTCTCTTTCTCCCACATATTAAGTCAGGAATCCAGGAGTTTGGGGAAAATCAGACTCCTAGATGTTTCTAGGCAGGCACCAGCTACACAGTCAGGAGCATTAACTGGAGGTACCAACCTCCTTAATCCTTTAGGTGGGCACCTCCTGTGAGGATGGCTGCTGCAGTGCCCGGCTCCAGGGGGACAGGAATAGGACTGAGCAGTGCCTGCAAGCAAGCACCCACTCTGATTCATTTAGGAGGAAAACCAGTGTCATGTCTCTCCACAACAATTAATTTTTCAAACTGCTGTTTCTTTAGAAAATTTCCACAGTTGAAATCAGAGGAGTAAAACATTCCTGTGTCATATGTCTGTCTATTTAAGAGGCATTCAGATAATGTCCTTAATAACAGGCTCAGATCAGCCCTGAAGTAGTCAGGCAGTTTGACTAGATGATCATTGCACGTTCCTTTCAACTGAACTGTTTTGTTTTATTCTATTCTATTCTATTCTATTCTACTCTATTCTGTGCTACGCTATGCTATGCTATGCTATGCTATTCTACATCAGATGGAACAGAAATTCGTAACATAACTAAAAGCAGCTTTAAGAAAAACTAAATGCTCCTTATTCTTAAACAAGAAGAATAACTCTATTGAGCAAATATATATATTTTAACCAGAAATCAGGTTTTTCACTGAAAAAAAACATTTCTTTCCCAAGCATTAGTTAATAAGTATCCTGAAAAATCAGCCTTGTTTCAGAAAAGAATTTAGCGTCAGCTTGTCACAGGTGAGAAGGACAAGGATACTTGAGATGTCCAAAAGTATTAAACAGACATGATGCAAAGACGGTCGATGATCAGCATGGCTGGCAGAACCAAAAAGGCAGGTAGACCCCAAATGGCTTTAGCAGAGCCATTCAGTTGCCTGTGTCCCAAACTCCAACTATAGTAGTGTGTATCAGCTTGGGCACAGTACCAGACCCATATTGGCTCTGTACATTCATTCCATTCTGCCTCCTAGCAATAATCCCTTAGACCAGGAGCTCTGCTGGAAATCAGCATAAAGACATAGAGAAAGAAAGCCCTATGAGCTATCACACAGCACCCCTCAAACTCTTTAACCTCCACTCCAAGCCAAACATGTCAATTCTGCATGGTGCAGGGAGGCCAAGTGGTATTAGTTTAGGCTCTGTAGACTGAACTGCTTCTGGGCCAACTTGACCCTGGAAACTATAGTCACCTTCCCACAGAACTGTATATTCGCATATGCAGATTGCCAGACCAGACATGGCTCTGCAAGGAGCCAGCAAAGTGTTCCTGCTTCTGCAGTTCAACTAACCCACATCTTGTAAACCACCCACAAATAATTGAGAATTGATGGGGTGGAATTCATTTCATCCATTTAAGTTCTCATTAATCTGCAATTTCTAAGCAGGAAACTGGGGGGAGGGAGGGAGGGTGAAGGACATTTTTACTGAAGTGAATCCAAGTGAAACATTAAGAAAGTCATTACATTAAATTGCAGGAATAATACATGAAGCAGAATGGTTTTGGAAATTAAACAAGCCTCTGTTCTCATAGGCTATGGTATGAATTATATCCGGTCATTTTCTGTGTGGCCTCTTTGGTTGGGAAAAGTGGAAGAAACTTGCTATAAGGACCGGAAAAAAAGTGGATTCCTTATCACAACTGTCAAACCAAAAATAATCTGGCCAAATGCTGCCACTCACAACAGAAGTTCTGAAAATAATTCTGGAATTTATTATTGAACAGCCTTCTCTGCTCAACAGAACTGCTTGACACCATCACTCAGTTATGTGATTTTTGCAGTGTATGAAAATAACCATTCAGTCTTCAGTGGTCTTACTATTCATCCTCAACACTCTATTCAAGTGCTTCGCAATGTCTTTCATCTTAGAACATACATACTTTTCATAGTACCCACTATGGTGGGTACTATTTGTACCTATTTGGGCCTATTTGGTGTGGCATAACTAGCCAGATGATTTTTAAGCGGTGGTGATTGGGCAACTGTTCTCAAAAACACTCAATAAATAGCAATGTAATTCCTGTTTCCATGGGGATATGGCACCGAAATAAAAACATTATCATATATGTGTCAGGCAAAAAACCTCAAAGGGAGTAGAAGAGAACTTCTGGGATGTTAAGATGTAGAAAAGGATTGGCTGGAAAGGCAAAGCTGGTAATTACAAATAAGGAAAAAATTGCTTAGGTTTTCTGATCCTTTATGAGAAATAGCTCAGCTGCTAAGAATATAACTGACATTGTATAGGAACTTGGTCTGTTCATTCAGTATAAAAGGGAGCAAACACGTTGTTTATATTTTAAAGCATCCAAATGGCAGCACCTTTGTGTCCTAAGAAATTCTGGAGAAAGCTAAAGAAAACAAGTATATTCTTTTTCACATTTTGCCATGCTAGTTAAAAACATCTGTCCTGCAAAGAGGTGATAAAATTGCAACAAGCATTCAACTGTATTAAATTCCTGGACAATATCCATTCTGAAAACAAGCCATTGTTTTCAGGGGGGTGGGAAGTTGGGTGTATTCTTATGCCAGCAAGATGTTATCCTATGAAGGTGCAAATGAAAAGGAAAAAAAAATATAAGTAGACTTTTGCCAGTATATGTGGTATAAATTAGAAAAGCAGCCTCTGAAGTTTATTTTAGAGGTATCTGAAGGACATGGATTGCCTATGTTAAAGAAATCCAATCCATAAGAGGTCACCTAGAAATAAATTACTCATTTTTGTTCCGGTATTTCTATTCCCAGTGAAGTCAATGGTCAGAATTTTCATCTGCAACAGATAATATAAGTGTATTTATGGAGACAAAGTAGGTATTTTAGAAATGCCTATAGAAATAGCTACAGAACTAGAGATACGTGTCTTGATATCTTTGAAGGGATGAAACCTCCTGCTGTGCTTTATTTGTGGGGCACTCATTTTTCTCTGTTTCCCGAAGGAAGTCTGCTGACATAGGGTTTGAGTGCTAATGAGTTCCTGCAATTCCCATAACTGTATAACAAATGCAAAACCCCATTCGAATCAAACATTTGGCTACAGGAGGAGCAGGAAGAAGCATCTGTTTTTTGGCAAATGAAGCACTGCTCAGCATTTCAGTGCAGGAGAGGAAAAAAAAACCATGGTGAAACCCTAGCCTAAGGTACACTTTCATATTCAGTATTAATGTACAAAAGATGTAGTTATTTTAAAGCACTAATGAACAAGTAAAGCCATATCTCTTACAAAATACAACTCAAAGCAACTGTGAAAATCCTTTCTCACACATGCTGACACTAAAAGCAAAACCTTTGGATTCTGTGTGCAACACAGCAGCATGATGCAACATTGTGTTTAGACAATGCTGCTACTGGCTGGGAACATTTCTGTGAAAACATAAATTTAGATGAAGAGATAATCGGAGAAGGCTGTTTTGACTCATCAGACAATTATTTCTCGGTTTGAATATGACAACCAGGAAAGGACCATTTTTTAACCTAGCAGCACCTCTAGCAATGGTGTCGTGACTTTCATATGAGCTCTGAGAAATGCATCATTCATATATAGCTCCCAGCATTTTTTCACTCACTGGCAATACTGTTACTGATATCCTGGTGATCTGGAAAAACAGAACACCATGCAACCCTGAATTACTAAAAATTCAATTCTGGTGAGTTGCTTTACTCACGACACTTTACAATATGATCCTTACCAGTGTGGAGTTTTACTTGATCAGAAAAAATGTCAGTGCTTCAAAGGAGGCATATGAAGTAAGGCAAGTGTCTTAAAGATCTCTTTGGTTTGCATTAGGAGAAAGGATTTGTAAAAGAAATCTGTAGTTGCAGCTTTAATACTTGATTTGTAAGAACTTCTACCTATTCTTGAATAGTTTTCCTAAACCCTTATTGAGTTCAGTTACTGTTATTTTTTCCAAATTCCTTTGGGCTCTTGAATTCCTACTGCTTCAAACAGAAACTTGAATTATTCTTATTTCAGACTGGATATTAATTTTGCCGTTTACTATCCATTTCAAAAGATACTGCTTTTAATGGGTCATCCTTTGTAATGTATTTTCTAAAGGAAGCGATTTAATTTAATCTTCTGTGAATTCTTGATGCTGGCATAAATTGAACAGAAACAGTAATAGAAGGCAGTAGAAATAGGGTAGAGGGAACAGGGGACAGGACACACAGGGAGCATGTATTTTCTTCCTTGCTTCTAAACCATCCTCTCATTCTCTATAAATTAGCATCAGTTTCAGTTTAATTTTAATCTTTTTTTTTTATTATTCACATTTACCTGTACTTCAGGACCATTATTCAGGAATGTATTCTCAGCCCTTCTACAGGAATGTCAGCCAAGGATTAGTTGATTACTCCAGCTCACAGCATAAGGGAGACCTGGTCTCATATCCTATATGCTCAGGCGGAAAAAATATATATTCTTAAATATGGTCTAAAATAATGTGGAAATGAGAGGGAGGTTTAGAGAGGTCTCATCCTTTTTAACACAGCATAATTAGCTGCCTCCCAACCATCTTAACGGTTTGCCAATGTCCATCTTCAACCTGACAGCCCCATAGCCCTTGTTCTCCTCAGCACCTCAACCCAGAACACCACATCCATACACTTCCTTCATTTTTCCTCACCTCCTCACCTTCTGTTTTCCCCTCTTATTCCACCTCCATTTCCTTCCCATACTCCTAACCAGACGCCTACACTCCCCAGCACTGCACCAAGCACTTGCCAGCAAGTGAGGCAGGGTCTCTCCCCTATTCCAGAGCTGCCAACTCCTCAACAGCCACTGCTCTCTGCAGGTTCTGTTCATAACACTGTCGCTGGAAATGCACAGTTTCCAGCGTGGTCAAGATTTGCTGCACCTCCTGTTGCTCTAGGTATCTCCTGTGCAGCCAGCAGTGCTATTTCCCTGTGGTGCCTTTTTGTTCATGGAAGAGAAATATACACTTCAGCAGTGTCATGCATCATATCCTAATATTGGTATCTAAAATAGATGAGGTGGCATTCCATGTGTAACCAGGACACCTTTAGTAATCTTCACAGCATGTGCATTCCTATGTAATGGGGGTCACTGTCTCTAGCATGGGACTGTTCTGCTCTGCCTAGAGCATCTAATCGCCTTAAAGCTGCAACTGTTCAAACTGCATATGAGCTAAAAGGAGAGGGGAAATGATGCACGCAGATATCTACCACTGTTTAGTGTCTTTATTTTACTCTTCTGAAAGGGGCAGTTACAAGGTTCAGTTGCCTTAATGAAGGCCAAATCCTTTTGGTTTGATTCGTTTGCTAGCAATATTACCTGCCCTAGTAAACCCATGCCTAACTGCCCTAATTTTCACTTCAGAATATATAGCGGAAAGCAAGAGCTGCAATGAACCATTCTACCGTACAGAATAAAGATATGACTATATCTATACACACTAGCTTGGCTATTATTTTGATGATACTGCAAAAATGTTTCCTGCTCCTGAATTATATATAGCGGTGTTGCTTTTGCAGCATTTCTGCAACCCTATTCTGACTATTTGGCATAATTTGGAATTGCCTATAACATATATAATAGAAAGTACATGTTCACGTGTCTCATTCATTTTTTTCCAACAATAAAGACTTGTGAGTGAATACAGGCAGCAGTTCAAGGGCACACAGTATTACAATGCAGAAGGAGGGAACTGAGAAATGACATTTCATTAGTTAATTAATTCAGTCAGTGATTTTATGCTTACAATGTCTGTAATTTCTTTGAGGCTGTTCCAGATATGCAACTCAGCCATTATTCCTCATTCTTTCCTGTTCTTTCACTTGCAGTGCAATCCTCTTCTACAAAATAAAGATCAAATATAGTTAGAGTAGCTAGGGTGGTTTGAAAATGAGCTGGGGACATCAGGAACAGATAGCATATCTGTCTATAACCTGAGCTGTTAGCTATCTCTAGCTACTGGCTGTCAGTTAGGCATAATTGAGCACCCATAACACCCATTACTCAGTAGATTATTTTAGCAAAACGATCAAAAAAAGACTGTAGCCTCTCTTGTCCTCATATTTCTTTAAAGAGATGTCTTCCTTTTTTGTCTCTTTTCTCTTTAAAGAGTAGAACTGCAAATACTAAATATAGTATCATGTTGAATCAAACAAAGTGTTTTACTAAACTGTGCCATGGAAATAATTAAAAGGTTGTTGGGCATCACATTTGCTAACCTCCAGTCAAGTGGGACTTCCCCAGTTAGCCAGGACTGTTAATAAATGATGGAAAGTTGCTTGGTGAGCACTTTAGCCAGCAATCTCAGGAGCCTCGGGTGGATCCCATCTGCCCCCATAGTTTTGTGTGCATCTACGTGGAGGAATAGGGCACTGGCCATTTCCTGCAGAGTATTTTTGTTAACAGCAATGTCATTGTTTCTTCATCCCATTTTGTAATGTTTGTGGATACAAAAGAGTTTTTACATTTTCAGGAATAAAAACTCACACAGAGGATGGCCAAACACTGGAATAGGTGGCCCAGAGAGGCTGTGGAATATCTTAATTCTTTGATATATTCGGAATGCAATTGGACTTGGCCATAAGCAACCTACGCTACATTTGAAGTTGAATCTATCCATCCTCAAAGTTAGCCCTAATGACCTCCAGAAGTCCCTTCACATGTAGTTATGATTAAGATTAACAGATGATAGTCTTAATCCAATATATGTATCTAGTGCCTTAAGCAATTTTCTCCGGTGGTGGTGGTTCACTAAAACTGTCACATTTGAGAGAAAGTTGGGCTATTTAGGGTGATTCTTAGACATACATCTTTGGGTGTGTTTTGGGTTTATATTTTTTTAAAATATGATCTGTGGGCTGTAACTTTCAGTGCAATAAATGGTGATGTAATTCTGAAGGGAACTTGAAAAGCTCTTGATCTTACCTGTTCCTCTGTGTAGTTCCCTTAGGTATATAACTTGTGGTCTTTTGCACTCCTTAAACTTTTTCTTATGGAAAGGAATTAATCAAACTAAATACGATTTACTGCATATCTAAGCTGGGCATATTAGGCTTATTTTTAATATTTACATTACAATGTAGATCACCTCATTCTGGTAGAGATGGCTAAAATGAGTCAAATGAATTCTGCTTTCAAAGTGTCTGTTTCTGCCAAATGACATCTGAAGTTGCCTAGATTAATTGGTTACCTCAGATCTAAACATCTACACTACAGATGCCTGAAGTTAGGTGAGATGCATTCCATCTAAGATTTTGGTTAATGATGTTTAGAATCACATGACTTAGGAAATACGCATTCTGTGGACATTTTTAATCATCTGTTGCTTAGTTTTCTATAACTGCCAGGGTGATTCATTCTCAGTTCACGAAGTTTTTGGTCAGAGGCCATAGCAAATCATGTCCAGGAGCAATTTTGCAGAAAATATCTATTTCCCATTCTCTCCCCTGGGGCGTAAGGACTGTTGCATGTTTTAGGAAAAGGTCTTGATTTAGAGGTGCTGAAAACTCAATACACTACTGAAGATTAGATATTTTTTTTTTACTTTTATTTAAAGGAAAAATATTCTGCACTCTGTATTCCAGGCTTCTGATTAATATTTTCAGCATGAATTTAGGAAAGGAGTCTGCTTTTGACCCACTTCCTTGATTATGTCTGCTATCTGTTGGAAAAGTAGGATGTCCAGGTATGGTATG
Source organism: Buceros rhinoceros silvestris (assembly GCF_000710305.1). Lineage (NCBI taxonomy): Eukaryota > Metazoa > Chordata > Aves > Bucerotiformes > Bucerotidae > Buceros > Buceros rhinoceros. Next base: position 88,088 of record NW_010433323.1, on the reverse strand, counting down.
GTCATCATGCACGTAGTTGCAAGAGTCCTTAGAGAATCTTAATGTGTCAGGGAAAGGCTTAGAAACTGGCTGTTTTCAAAAATTATACTGTCCCAGTTTGTCTTTGATTGCACCATCAGAAACATCCACGGCCTTTTCCACTATCAGCCTTAGATAATTGTTACTTCTGTAAATGTGAATAGAGTCAAACTTCTGAATGCTGGAAAGCTGGGAGTGTAACTCAAGGTCTTGCTGTCTTTTGGGGAGGTGGAAAGATACTTAGTTCTGCAGAGAACTTATGTCCCTCTTCTATTTTTTTGCTTTTTCCATGCTGCTGGGACCAAAGCTGTGCAAATTCTTCATTGTAAAATAAAGAAATAAATTATATTTTTCTTGCTTCATATTTCCTTATGTAACTGAAAATTGAATCCAGATAAATCAAAAGGAATTAATATCCATTCTCAGTAAGTATTAGGTTGAAAATCATGTGCAGAACAGCAGTACCGAGAAACCAAACGTGCCTCTTTCACTCAGCTCAGTACTAAAACAGAAATCTGTGGGTTCTCTCTGTTCAGGAATACAGAATAAAACAAAACAACTGTCTAACTTACTGGAAACTGAATCTACTGAGAGTTAGAAAGCTCTAATAGTCACCTTCTTCCTTTCAACTGCTCACCAATTTTATGTTTTTAGCAAGAAACACGTAAACAGAAGAAAATAAACATTTCATTTAGAATTTTCAATGCTAAATAAATTTCCATTTACTTCACTTCTTAACTTTTCGTCTTCAATTTTCTCTCTGTTGTGACAGTAACAGCAGTAACATTAATACATAATTAGATGGGTAGGAATGTGCTCGGAGTCAATAGCTTGTAATAGCTCCTTCGGAGCCATAGTCAAGTATCTCATATAGCAAATACATGGTTATGGACTTGTTAAAACAGACATTAGTTACTCAGTAGTCCATTACGGCTCCTTGTAGTCTACCATTTGAGTAGATCTATATTTAGAGTCATATTGATCAGTAATTAAGAGACAGCATGGTGGCAAAAAGGAAATATATCATAAACAGTCCTCAAGAAGAAATTTATAGAAATGGTAAAAATATCAGGAACTGGCAAACATCTTTTGCACTATTTTTGCTTTCATGTAGAAGCCAATAAACTCAATAAAGTTATAACTGATATTATGAGATTCCCTTGTGTAGGCTGAGAAGCTTACTTCATCCAGAATTAATTTTTAAAACAGAGCTATTAAAACTAAGAAGGAGTCAGGCAAGTCACCACCATGTATTCAGTCTTCATTGCAAAAATTATCAGTGGTGAAAGTAAGTACTGGCAAAGGGAGTTCAGCCACTTTTAATGTGAGCCATCTGGAGCTTTCCCATCTCTCCCATTAGTCTATAATGCCGTACAGGTGAGTTTATCTGCTTTTCTATTTTACATCTATATTCACTGAAATAAAATTACAATAATCAATTAATTACAAATAGTTAAAAGTCTCCATTAGAATATGCCTAGAAAATATGTTCAGGCACAACAATCTTTTAGACTATCTGAAGCATCAGAGAGTACTAATCCCTTATGATTTTCACACGATGCTCAAGATATTGGGACAAGATTAAATGTAAACCCAGAAAAAACAGCTATTCCTCACTTGGTTTACATTTCCCTCCACAAGGGGACTGCGATACTAGTACTTGTGTGGGGTGTAATGGAATTGTTTAATTCACACTAACTCTTGCAAATGTAAAGATTTAGTTACCGTGCTTGTACTCACTGTGTAAAAGAGAGATGCTCTGCTGTGAGCTTATTCTTCTAATTGTTCCAATCTCTGCATTAACATTAATTAGCAAATTTGTCTTTCAGTGTCTCCCACATGGGGCATGTTCAGTCAGGGTTGGGTCAGTAGGGAATTTAATTAATTTATCAGCAAATTGGATTTTTCATTAGGTGTCCTTGCTTTGTTTTTTTCTTTTTTCTTTTTTTTTCCCCCAGAACTTTTTCATGGTTTATATAACTATAGCATTTTTTCATCTACAATTCTCTAATGCAGAGGTTGTTAATGGAATGATATTGAACAGAAACACCTCATTTATAAAGGGTATCAAAAGACAGGTTCTGTCTGTCTCACTGGTCATTTGTAAGTAGGCACTTCTGTTAGTGGGAACTTTTTCCTGTGTAGGCTTGCGGTCTATTGGGACTATTACTTTACAGTAAACCTGCCAATAGCTGGATGTATAACTGCCTGATATTTATGGCTTAAGTACAAAGGGTATCAGTGTGTGAGAATTCAATTCAACGAGGCTAATCTCAAATGCAATTAATGTTCACATTCTTTATGTGGCCCTATGGTAGTCTATTTGCCCAAGGAATTTATTGGAAGTGGTACATTTAATTAAAGTTCTTGAAACACTTGGGCAATGATATCATTTAGGCGACAAGGCATCACTTTTGGAAAGTGGAAACAGGAACAGCAGGGCTGTATTGCTTTACGTTAAACAAAGGATACATGAGGTTCTACGGATGGTGCATGTCAAGTGCTGCTCAGAAGACGTGATCTCCTCATGCTCTGCCAAGCTGCTAAATAAGTCAGAGATGTTTTTACCTTGTGTCAATTTTTATTTACCTTCAGTAAAGTAGTTGCTATATGCGGTGTGTGATCAGAGGTGAATAAGCAAGGAAATTTGCTAAAGTGCTCATAGGAAAAAACCATGGGTTGCTATATTTCATTGAGGTTTATTAATTTGCTAACAAAAATAATTTCCCCTGCCTATTAGCATCCATTCTTTATAACTTTTTAACCATAACAAGAAGGGGAGGGTTGTGGAGCAGATCATCTTCAACACCATCATGTGGCACATGTAGGACAACCAGGCCCAGTCGATCGGGCCCAGTCAGCATGGGTTTATGAAAGGCAGGTCCTGCTGCAATAACCTGATCTCCTTCTATGACAAGGTGACCTGCTTGGTGGGTGAGGGAACGGCTGTGGACATTGTCTACCTAGACTTTACTAAAGCCTTTGACACTGTTTCCCACAGCATTCTCCTGCAGAAACTGGCTGCTCATGATTTGGGTGACTGTGCTCTTCACTGGGTAAAAAACTGGATGAAGGGCTGAGCCCTAAGAGAGGTGGTGAATGGATTGAAGTCCAGCTGTTGGCTGGTCAAAAGTGGTGCACCCCAGGGCTCAGTGTTGGGGCCTGTCCTCTTCAACAACTTTATCAATGATCTGGATGAGGGAATCGAGTGCACCCTTAGTAAGTTGAGTGCACCCTTAGTAAGTTTGCGGATGACACTAAGTTGAGAGGTAGTGTTGATCTGCCTGAGGGTAGGGAGGCTCTGCAGAGGGATCTGGGCAGGCTGGATCGATGGGCTGAGGCCAATGGTGTGAAATTCAACAAAACAAAGTGGCAGGTCCTGCACTTGGGCCACAACAACCCCCTGCAGCGTTACAGGCTTGGGGAAGAGCAGCTGGAAAGCTGCCCAGCAGGAAAGGACATGGGAATGTTGGTCAACAGCCAGCTGAACAGGAGCCAGCAGTGTGCCCAGGTGGCCAAGAAGGCCAATGGCATCCTGGCTTGTATTAGCAATAGTGTGGCCAGCAGGAGGAGGGAAGTGATTGTCCTCCTGTACTCAGCATTGGTAGAGGCCACACCTTGAGTACTGTGTCCAGTTTTGGACCCCTCACTTCAAGAAGGACGTTGAGGGCTGGAGTGTGTTCAGAGCAGGGCACTGAAAATAGTGAAGAGTTTGGAGATCTTCTCTTACAAGGAGATGGACCCCTCACTTCAAGAAGGACGTTGAGGGCTGGAGTGTGTTCAGAGCAGGGCACTGAAAATAGTGAAGAGTTTGGAGATCTTCTCTTACAAGGAGAGCTGAGGGAACGGGGTTGTTTAGCCTGGAGAAGAGGAGGCTCAGGGGAGACCTTATGACTCTCTACAACTACCTCAAAGGAGATTGTAGTGAGGTGGGGGTCGGTCTCTTCTCCCACGTTACGAACAACAGGACAAAAGGAGGTGGCTTTAAGTTGTGTCGGGGAACTTACGGTTGGCTATTAGGAAAAATTTCTTTACGCAGAGGGTCATTAAGCATTGGACGAGGTTGCCCAGAGAGGTAGTGGAGTCCCTTTCCCTGGCAGTGTTGAAAAGCCGTGTGGATGTGGGGCTGAGGAACATGGTTTAGGGATCCTGGCAGTTCAGGCTGAACAGTTGGACTTGATGATCTTAAAGGTCTCTTCCCATCAGATGATTCTGTGGTTCTGATCACAGATGGTTTGTGACGTCACAAATCACTTGTGATGTCATGGGGCGGGAGGGAGTGTGTGTGTGACATCCCAGGTGTTTTGTGATGTCACAAGCAGTCTGTGACATCACAGGCAGTTTCTCATGTCACAGGTGATTTGTTGATGTCAGAGGTGTTTGTCATGTCACAGGTGTTTTGTGACATCACAGGTGGTTTGTGATTTCACAGTTGTTTTGTGGTGTCAAAGGTGGTCACAAGTGCTTTGTGATGTCACAGGCAATCTGTGACATCACATGCAGTTTGTGACATCACAGGTGGTTTGTGATGTCAGGTGGTTTGTGACTTCACTGGCTTTTTGTGACATCACGGGTGTTTTGTGATGTCACAAACTGATTGTGATTCATCACAAACATTCTGAGGGAGCTGGTGGAAGTGATTGCTAAGCCACTTGGCTTTATTTACCAACAGTTCTGGCTGATAGGGGAAGTTCCATTGCTTTGTGATGTCACAGGCAATCTGTGACATCACATGCAGTTTGTGACATCACAGGTGGTTTGTGATGTCAGGTGGTTTGTGACTTCACTGGCTTTTTGTGACATCACGGGTGTTTTGTGATGTCACAAACTGATTGTGATTCATCACAAACATTCTGAGGGAGCTGGTGGAAGTGATTGCTAAGCCACTTGGCTTTATTTACCAACAGTTCTGGCTGATAGGGGAAGTTCCATTTGGCTGGAGGTTGGCAAATGTGACACCGATCTACAAGAAAGGCCAGAAGGAGACCCAGAGAACTACAGGCCTGTCAGTCTGACCTCAGTTCCTCAGAGGAAAGTCATGGAGCAGATCATACTGAGTGTCATCACTTAGCATGCACAGGATGGCCAAGCGATTAGCTCCAGTCAGCATGGATTTATGAAAGGCAGGTCCTGTTTGACCAACCTGATCTCTTTCTATGACAGGGTGACCCGTTTAGAGGATGAGGGAAGAGCTGTGAACATTGTCTACCTGGACGTTAGTAAAGCCTTTGACACCATTTCTCATCACATTCTTCTGCAGAAATTGGCTGCCTATGGCCTGGATGGGTGTACACTTCACTCGATAAAAAAATGACTGGATGGTCAGGCCCAAAGAGAGGTGGTGAATGAAGTTAAATCCAGTTGGTGGTCAGTCACAAGTGTTGTTCCCCAGGGCTCAGTATCGGGTTCTGTTCTCTTCAACATCTTTATCAGTGATCTGGATGAGGAGATTGAGTGCACTCTCAGAAAGTTTGCAAATTACACCAGTTGCGCAGGAGCATTGATTTGCTTGAAGGTAGAAAGGCTCTGCAGAGGGATCTGGACAGGTTGGATCAATGGAGAACACCACTTGTGCTCCTGATCCCTTGACCAGTCATCCCAAGGCCCTGAAGATTCTTTTGATTGCCTTCGGACTTGTTGTTGCGAGTTCATTGCTGCCTACCTCAAATGTCAGTAATGGATAATAATCTGAGGGCTGTACCAGGGTGGGAAGCTTTCTCACCACATCCTTAACCCAGACCCCAGGGAGGCAGCAGACTTCCCTAAGAAGCAGGTCAGTTCTGCATATTGGGCTTTCTGTTCCCTTCAGAAGACACCTATGACAACGACCTGTCCCTTTTTCTTTGTAGAATTGGTTTCAATGCAAGTCTTAGACCAGCTTAACCTCAGTGACACTTCTGAGCTAGATGAATCATCATCCTCATTATTGATTAATTCCACTTGAAGGATCTTGTACCTGTTATGCAAGGACACCTGGGAAGGTGGGGTTGTTGCTGAGGGGACATGCCTTCTTTGCCAGGCAGAAACTTGTCACCAATGCCCTCTGTCCTTCCAATCACCATGTTCAGTCAGGTGGAGAGGGGACAGGGAGTCCTCCATGTTATGTATCGCATCTGACTGTTGAGCCTGTCTCAGGGAAGGCAGGATCTGGTTCCAGTGGTCAGTCACTCTCTTGTCCTTCCTGATGCTTCTCCACTTACTCACATCCTCCCAGAGTTCTGTCACTAGGCAGAGGAGTTCTTCTACCTTGAGCACAGGGGTGCTTATGGCTGCCACCTTGTATTGGTGTCACAGCAGGGCACACCCTACAGCCAGATGCCTGGGTGGCTGCGTGTCTCCTCTGGAGCTCTGTCTGTGTAACTCATGGTTGGTGCAGCGCTTAGAGAGACCGTGGCTTTCAGCCGGATGGAAGCCATCACTCCCTGGCCAGAGCAGGCAGGGTTTTCAGTGCCCTTTGCAAGCACCCTTCCCTGAGAACTGCCATGCCACATGGTGTTTGCCTGCTCTGGTCATGGCACTCCCCAGGGGCTTCTTTTATAGGTGTGGATGTTGTTGCTGTGCTCTGGCAATGCCCAGGCCTTGTCACCAGCTCCCACTAGAGCTGCTCCCCTGGCATTTCCCTGCCTCAGGGAAACATCAGGAAACCCGCTGTACATCGAGATCTACCACTTCACTGTGGGCTGGACCAGCTCTGGAGCAGCTCTCCTCAGAGACTGGCTGTTGGTTCTGGTTACCATACCATGTTTGTTCTGAATTTAATTACTGTAGGGAAATAAATACAGAGAAAATTTTCATCTTTGAGAAAATCTCCTAATACTTGTTTTAAAAAAAATAAGGAAAGAGGATTAAAGAGACAATAACGAATGAGAATGTACGTGCTAATTGCATCCCAGCATGAGTCCATGCATCTTACCAGCTGTGACTGTGCCAGTCTTCAATCAACCCGCAGAGCTTCACTGACAGTATAGGGAAATAAATACAGAGAAAATTTTCATCTTTGAGAAAATCTCCTAATACTTGTTTTAAAAAAAATAAGGAAAGAGGATTAAAGAGACAATAACGAATGAGAATGTACGTGCTAATTGCATCCCAGCATGAGTCCATGCATCTTACCAGCTGTGACTGTGCCAGTCTTCAATCAACCCGCAGAGCTTCACTGACAGTAAGGTTATAAGGTATCCTTCAGTCTCATTAGTTAGACTGTCTGTTCATCACATGGAGGTGCTGAAGGCTGAATTTGAATGAAGGATTTCAGACATCCCAGCAGGGATCTGCTGAAATTACTTCAACAGCATTTTTGTCTTAAATATTATTTTTATATATGCAAAATCCTGAAAATTTGCAAAACATAACACGCAGTCAGTCAGATTTACCATTCATTTTTTTTCAAGGAACCAGGGCACAGTCAGACCACCCTCAGACGTTCTTAGTTGCACTCCTACCCCAAGTGCAATTCAGAGCTATTTAAGACTCCTAAACATTTCACAAATTCTGTGTGAGTTCTGCATAGGACAGAGAAAAACTAACTCTCACAGATTTGATGAGGACTTTTCATTTAATGTAGGGTCTTTGGAGGGACAGGGATAATAACATCTTCTACTCCAGTACTCTGGGAGAGCTGTTTAAAGCCGCTTGTTCAACCTGCATAGCAAAAGAGGGCTATATTACACAAAAGAGCCAAGTGTGAAAAGTTTTATTGGCCTTTCTTTTTTCTTAGATAAATACAGATACATCTCACTTCCTCTTAGAAATTCATGATAAAACAATATCATTTACTTATTGCAGATAGATAATGAAGTTCAGCATTTACTTCTGTGGTGAAATGTAGAAGCATAATTATACCACCATTGTAGGAAGAGCATAACTCACCAAACAGGAGAAATTCAGATATTACTCTTAAATAAGAGCATCCATGTGAGAAATGTATTGGTAAAATTATCCTAGTAAATATCATCAGAATGACAAGTCATCTTGTCATGGAGGCAGAAATCTGTTTCAGCAGAGCAACCTGATAATTTAGAGATAAGCTTGAATCAAGCCCTAGGATTCAGTACTCATGAACACTGTCCAACGGAGACCAACATCTGAATATTGCACTTCATGTTGCCCTCTACTTGGAGGGAACATCATATATAAAAGTAATGCCTCGTTCTTAAAAAGAGAGTGAGAAACAGCTATTATGAGAGTTAAAGTATACTGGGAGATAAACCAGAGGAATATGAGTTTATAGCCTGACTTTTCTATAGCTGTATGTTAAGAAGAAGTAGATAAATACTCAATTTATGTAAATAAATATGGTAAAGTGAAGCATTTGAATTTGAGGAACTTGGGCTGTAAATCAGTCTCAGTTAATCATAATTGTGTCTGATACCACTGAGCAACATTTAATGGTATTTTAAGGTTCATTTTATGTGAATAATAAATAGGATAGTAAGATGCATATGCATATTGAAACAATTTTACTTTAGAAAAGTAATGTCATTTTTTTATTATATGATAATTTTAGAGTAGAATTTCTAATCCAGACCTCCACATCTTTTTTCTTAAATAGGAATGAGTATCAAACCTATTCATCATTGCTATTGTTAACCTAACACCAGTTACAGGCATGTTAATAAAAATAGTTGTTACCTGCTTCTTTGATCAGTCAGTTCAAAGCCTGGGACATCAGTCACCTCGGCTGTGGCACACATTCTCCTAGTTCCTCCTCTCTGTGCAAGCAAGCTGACCATCTTCTGTGCTTTAATCATTCCTACCCTCTCCAGTGCTCTCGGATCAGCTGAACAAACCAGGGACATGTTCTGAGCACTGACACCACTCCCTGGTGCTTACATCAAGGGTCTTTCAGTCTAAATGGTCTAGCCGTTCTCGCAGCTATGCTAGTCCCAGGGACAGGGCATACAAGGTGTGGATGGGCATACATGGCTTTGAAACACGTATAAATCAAAATCAGTTTGAACAGAAATTTCCTGTAGCTGTCAAGAAAGTGTTGTAATTCACACCTGGTGAATATTGCTCCTGTAGAACAGAAGATCATTTAAACGTATGTGGAAGAGGTGAACCTGCATACACTATTTGTATTACACTCAGATAATTTTGTGGCTTGTTCTTCTCCAGTGTACTCTTGAGTTGAGGTTTTGCAAGTGAGATGAAACAAGCTCTCTGAACAACAGAAAGCTTAAAGTGAAACACAAAATACCATATCACTTGCAAAACAACCCCTCAGCATCCCATTGGAGAAAATAGTGCTGTCACATGCCATGAGAAGTTATTTACTCAAATTGTTTGTATTCTTACTGTAGTAGTACAAACACTGAAATCCCTTAGAGCAGTCAGGCTAACTGTCCCTGGACTTAAACTCCAGGCGGAATCAAATATAATTGTGTTTTTATCACACTTATTATCCTTTCATGTTCAAGGACAACCCAAAAAATGAGATTTGTGTTTTCCAATGTCACATGAGAAACACATCTTCTGAAAACTCTTCTGAAAATATCTGAATGTCCATGTTTCCCGAACAAGACTGTCATCTTCCTCTAATGAATCCAGATAACAGAACACTTTTGCAGAGTATAAACAGACAGTGTTGAGTTCTTTCACACAGGAGAAAATCTTTTGAATAATATGCAGTTAAATAAAACATCAACAGAATAAAATATGGAACACTTAAGGTGTGATGTGTTTTATGAGACCTATAATTCACCACATAGGCAGCAAAATCTTTAGATGCAAACTGCAGCTACTCCCATAAATTTGCCCTAAGATCTATAACACTACCAAAATGCAGAAACATAGTTACGCCATGTCTCTCTCTACACAGTCTATGCTGAAGCAGATACTTATTCAAAAGCCTATATGTTATCACTCAGGTCCACATGTAAATTGCAGTATCAGCTGATGTAAATACTCTGAATAAGCCTGAGTAAAACTACATGTGATACAGGACAGAGCAAAGAGGATGAACATAGAAATAGAAATTTTACTATTCTAGCAGTGACTCTGTGGACCAGTACTCTTCACCTTAGAATAGAGACACCTCCAGGGAGACACTGCAGTGACCTATAAAACCCCAAGAAGCAAGGGGAATGTGCACAGAGAATTTATTTCCTGTCTCACATAGTAAAAAAGGTGAGAAATATCTGATCAAATCAACAGATAGCAGATTGCAAATCAGCAGAAGGAAGAGCTTTTCCACACGTGGCATGGTTAAGCCTCAGGTCTTAGTGGCAGATGGTGGTGTATTTGCTAATGTCACTGTTTAGACCTGGCTGGGTGTCACTCTTTAGACCTGGCTGGCGACTAAAGCCACGCAGTGGTTTTATTTTCTCCAGGAGGAGAAAACAAAACAAGTACTTAAGGGTCAAGACAGGGGATGAGGGAGGGCTGAACACACCACTTATGTGCTGCAGGCAAAAGACAGACTGGACTAGGGGAAACAAAATCAATTTAATCCAAAACAACAAAACCACAAACAAATCACCAATTAAATTAGAGTTGGACTGAAAGAGAGAGAGCAACAAGATCTTAACTACACCTTTCCACCACCCCTCTCCTTTTCCCAGTCCAGCTTTACTACCTCCTCTGCCTGAACCCTGCTCAGTAGCAGGTGAGGGGGTCATACAAGATGGGGGGTGCAGTTATTTTTAACCTTCTCCATGAGGTTCCAGCCGCTTTCTCCATAGAAAGCACTCCTCACAGGTTTCATCCACTCACATGGTCTGCGTCCCCGCTCCCCCCACCTCGCCACAGGAGACAGTCCAGCACAAACGCCTCCAGTTCACATGGGGGTCTGCTGCCAGGGTCAACTCTCCCAGTGCCGAGCTGACCTGGTGCCGTAACCCAAAGTCACGGCATTTTTCAGAAGGTTCTGCCCGTTTTATTGCCAGGACCTCTGCAGCCCGTCCACTCCTCTGCCGGGCCTCTCCCTCTCTCTCCTCTCGCCTGTCTGCTTGATGAGCCACTTGCCGGGCACGTATTCTGCAAGCTTCTCCTGGGTCCATCAGCGACTGAGTGGTTGTTCCCTTCTTCCATCCTGCCCCCTCTGAAACAAAAAAGTGCGCCAGAAAATGAAAGGTGTTTCCCCCCTTAAACAGGCTAATTTACAGAGGCACTGGTTGGCACAGGCTGGGCCAGAGGCAGGAGTGAAATTGGAATTGGGGATCTCCCCCCATGGAGCCTCTCACATGGACCACGCTAGTGGAACCATTGCCCACTACCAGAACCACACCAAAACAAAGGTGGCAGCCTCCTTCCCCTGCAGCTGGAAACCACTCCAAATCCTAAACCACAACAGCCAATAAGTTTACAAGGTTTACAAAGTTTACAAAGATACTTCTCTGGCAGTATGGCTTTTCAGGGGCATTTCAGTACGTGCCTGACCTGCTCTTCCATACTTCCTAGGCATCTGCTACTAGCCATTGTCAGGGATCCATGAATTATGTAAACCTTCATCTGACCAGATACAGCCATTTACATCTCCTAGAACTACCTTAAGCATCCACAAAACTTGAACCACCTACTTATTTATTTAATGCTACATAAATCAGTCTAGCAATCATATGTGTGTTGTATGTAGTGATAAACAATATTCTGTACCAGCTTTCACTCGCATGAAACTTATTAACTCTCTTCCATTATATCCCATCCTGTTTTCTATTTCTGTATTATTTGAATAGATGTGGCTGCTTCCATTAATAATAGTGGGAAACAACGATGTAAATTCTTACGTACATGTACAAAAGAAGAGGCTTCCACATCCTATTATTGTGAAGAACAATATGCCATTACCAAACTGTGAAGTAAACCTATAAAAAATTAATTACTGATTGATTTAGTCTGGCTGGAATTCAGCATTAATAGTTTCACTTAGTGTTATCTAGTTTTTCAAAATTATGGCAGGAGAGGGAGTCACAAATAGAGCTGTGGAACGTGCTTTAACTCTTCGTCTGTAGAAACCTGCATTCAAATTCTGATTGTCCCATGCAGACATGACTCAGCAGTGTCAGCCTGTGACTAGTGGATGTTAGCGTGGATCATAAGACTAGTACAAGTGTAGAAGTGAAGAGAAGGCAAGAGGGAAGTTTGCTGCAGGCCAAGTGCAAAGCATTGCGAAGAGCTTTTAAACTCTCTGTTTTAACAGCGGTTCTCAAATGAATCTGAAAAATGAGAGCTTCTCAAAGTGACAATAAGGAGGTGAAACACAGCCAACTTCATCAGCATCCCGTGTGGGCATACCAGAGAATTACCAAAGGGAATAAACAATGCAGAACTTCACATACTTCTGTACTTCTGTTTCTTATTTCTTGCTGGACTTTGGGCCATGAAATGGACAGGTATGTTAATATCACAACATAGTAGGTCTGTTAGCAACCACTGAAATAAATTAGACCCCCAAATCCTATTTTCTAGGTATTTCTCTGAAATACCTTTTGTGCAATAGTTGTTCTACCCTGTTCTCTCTAAGGAGGTTCTTGGTAGTTTCAGTGGCATGTAGGCATGCTGGGCAGCTGCACTGGAGCTTCACATTGTGGCTCAGCCCATGAACAAATCCATACTACACCAATACAAGCAGGTATCTCCGACCTTTTGGCATCCAAAGGGGGGACCTGTGGGAATGTATCATGGCTCTCATTTAAACACATCTTTGATTTCCTTTCTATCTAATCCAGGGAATAGAGGAGGGCCAAATGCAAGCCAGAGGTTTGTCCTTGTGTACAGCCATGGGATGCAGTCCCAAAATTAAAGAAGCAAGATACACAACCTGAGAAACATTTCGGTTTCAGGCCAGGCTTACTTTTCAAACGTAAGAATTAGAAGTATTTTTTCAAATGATAGGTACATCTCTGGAAAGGAACCAGGAGGCACAATAAGAACACTGCACAACAAACTGTGAAATGCTTTGGATGAGCAGAGCCTATGCAACAAGAGGCCACCCGTAGACATGCATACCCTGATGGGTGCAAACCAACCAGAGTGCTCACCCATCCCAGAGCAGCATGCCTGTGCTAACACGGCAGTGCATGAGCTGGTGTACCCTGTCTTCATTTTGTAGTTCTGGCAGAGAGAGCTTGAGTCCACCCACATCAGATCTGTGAGGGTGCCCTAGATCTCCCTCTAAGCAAAACTGCATGACCATCATTTTCATAGGCACCAGGAATGAAAGACTTTTTATTTTTTCATATTACCATGTAAACTAAACAGGATTTTTTTTCTTTTTTTGCTTATTTGGCAATGTCTTTATAGACATGAAAAGACCACACTGTGCTTGTCAGTATAAATTTAAACACTTTAGAAAGGAACTGGGCTGAGAAGTAAGGAAAGACACTGAATAGAGAGTTATAAATCTCCCATTTTGAAATTCTTGTCAGTTCCTTTTGCAGATCTGTTCTTTGTTATTTTAGCTCATCATTTTTACTATATCTCTAAAGCACTTGGTTTTATTCCTAATACTGGCAACATTATTTCTTGGCTTTTTTGGTACAGAAGTAAAATGAAAAAGGAAGAAAACACATCTACTCTCCAGACAATGGAAAAAAGATTAGTGCTTTTGTCCATTTCCTAACTGAAGTCAATGTATTGTTTTTAAAGCCTTGCCAAGGTCAAAAAAGTCACTTTATAGTAAAGTTAAAGCATTTACATAGAAGGAAAACTTGATGAGAAGTCTGTGGGTCCAAATTATCTTGAGTGTTCCTGTAGGCAAGCAAGCTGTGTAACGACAAGGAAAGAATCTGAGAACATTTTTTAAGATGCTCATATTTCATCTGCTACTTAACATGACATTTGCAAGGAAAAATTGAAGGAGGTATCTGAGGTAGCCAAGCACACTGACATTAGAATGTGAGTTATTTCATCAAAGAAAATATACCTTCACCTTACATAAAAAAGGTTTAGTTTAGCAAATCTATCTATGACATTTATTGGACATTTAACTTTCAATTACCTATTTGTTGTGTTTCTTCTCCTATAATTAGCACCAGTCTCCTCTGAATGTAACAGTTAATCTTCCAGTCAAATATGAAGTAGGTAATCATTTAGCCAGATAGCCTCAACATGAATGAGTGGGTAGAATGAGACTTCCCAAACATGTATGTTTTACCTGATAATTTAAGAGTCAGGGGAAATACATTCTCAAAAATCAGTTTTTAAAACTAGCAAAATAGAAATTCTGTGTTTCACTTTTGCCATTAGAAAAAAAAAAAGAATGTTTTAAAAAAGCTTATGATCTCACGTCTGGAAAGCAATATATGAAAGTATTATTATTTTAATATATATAAGTCTATAGAATGCTCATCCATTCTACAATTTTAGTTGAGTATTTTTAAATCACAGAAAAAATACTGTGGAAGGAAATTATAGTAGCATTGCATTTTAGATGTACTAGATGCAATACATTTTTAAATCTTATTTTTTGGATTGTTTTTATTATTAACTTCCTATAAAAAGAAACAAAAGACATTTTAAAAGACATTTGGTAATTAAAAAGCTATACTCAATGTCATTATTTATCTGTGGGTTTTGTTTATCTTGCATCTTATAAAATGCATACTTAACATCTGTAGTTAAAGGATTTTTAAGTGGCTTGTGATAATTAAACTGCAAGATAAACAAAAAATACTATTTCATTATTTTAACTAGTAATTTTTAACCTCATAAAACAAGCAGAGTCTATAGGAGAAAGAACATTTTGGTTTACTCCTTTTTTTTACATTTTTTTTTATATATCTAAAAATCATCTTAGGTTGTCTGGCATACAGCCTAGGATCACAAAATAAATAAAAATGGTCCTCTGTGGTTAATTGTGATATAAGGATAACAATCTCTTACTCTTATTACACATATATATTATCCAGAATAGAAACATGGCTTTCTTGGAATCAACAGGAGTTTAGCTATTTGATTCAGCAGATGCAAATTTAATTCTGGGAGTACACCTGCAGTTGTAGCTGCTGTTTTGTGATGTAAATGTACCGCAGGTGAGAGTGCTCACCTCTGAAAACCATTTTTCTGTTCTTGCTTTACTATTTCTCAGTGTCAAAAGTAACTCCCACCAAATCTGTCTTGAGAATTGTTTTCCTTGTTTTCAGACCTTAGCAAATCCCATCCAAGCAATCTTAACCGCTCACTTGCTCCATAACCAACATTAATAATCTTTCTTCGCACAATTTTCTCAGAACTGTTTACAAGAACTTTGTCCTTTTTCCTCTTCAGCCATGCAGAACAGCTCTTTGCTTCACCTCCTTTATAGCTTGTTTCTGATATTAGTTCAAAACTTGTCTCTTCTCCTGTGTTCTTGGTGTTCTGCCATTATGTTACTTGTCATTTTGACACTTTATAAGAAATCCTCTATGCCAAACAAACTGATGCTATTTATCATTATTAATTCACCACGACTTTTTTAACTAAAATTGGCCTGTCCTTTTAATAAAGTGCTGGTTCTAATAAAAAGTCCTTGCTAGCTCCTTTTCATTTAAAATAACTTTTCAAAGTGTTTTTCAAAGTGGAAGAGTCAAAAGCATTTGCATGCAAATATTTCAATAGAGAAATATGATTGCATGCTTATACAAATTACTATTTTTGCTTGTAAGTGAGTACACAGAGAGGAAGTAGAGCCAAGCAGTTCAAAGAAGTGTATGCAGAAGAGCTTCAAACAGCATCATTTTAAAGACAGAAAAATATCTCTAGTGCAGGCAGATTCCTTTGGTTGGATAGAACAGCTTTTTTCAAATTAGCCTCTTTTTAATAGAAGACTGACTACTACATTCATCCTTCAAAAACCTCTTTCATAAGACAATGTTTAGTTTAGACCTCAATTTAAATTATAACAGGAACCAGCAGAATTTCTCCCTATTTATTTTCCCGCTTTCCCACTAAAAGTACGTTTCCAACCCCAGTGTTGTATATGCATACAGACGTCACCAATTCCCAACAAATCATCCAATATACATCAGCATTTACAATCTCCCTCCCAGAAGTTGGTGTTTTGAGTCTCTAAATATGTTGGCATTGACACTAAGATTAACAACAGGACTTTTTTCCCAGCAGTTGTGGCCTGAGAGAGCTTGTAAAGCATTTTTAATGACACAAAAATCCATATTTTGCAGAGAAATTGCCCTGTCTTTAGAAGTTTTATGCACTCCTAGATTGTAAAAGTCTGAGGAACACTAGTGCAATGCATTCAAATAATCAGCATGAAATGAATCAAGGAATCAAAGCATTGCAAGCACTACATTTTTCAGCATTTAAAAAGCAAATTTAAAGTGCTTACAGGATACTTTCTTATCAGAAAGCCTCTGTTTTAATTACTAAATAACACATGAATGTAATAACACGTAACAACCTATTTAAAAGGTTTAAATCTTAAGTTAGAAAAATGCTTCTGCCTAAGACTGTAAAAGATGAGTTAAAGCCAGATTAAACTGTGGTCTTGGCCATTTAGTATGTGTATGGTCAGTAGAGCTGTAAATTGTCAAGAGCATGTCTGAATCAAAATCTGAAATAGCTACCATATGTACTTTCAAAATCTGAACTGGGTCTTGATACATACTGAACAAACAACCAAAGATTATTGGCAATGTATGCTCTGCCAGCTCAATAGATAGCTCAGAAAACATAACATTAGTTCCCTGATTTTAGGAGTTACAATAGTAGCATCCCATACATTTTTTCCCCATTAAAAGAGAAAAATAACTTCAGTATAAAAAGCCCACCACAGTTTAAAAAAACTTGTTTCACTTAGAAGTTTAAAAGGATTAAAAGGGAACTTGCTCATCTCCTAATGTATACTAAAATACTCATAATACTCTATTTAGAAAGGCTGTTTCTATTTGTCTCTGTGCTGAAATAACAATATGGTGAGAAGATTTTTTTGTTTTATTTAAAAGATCATTGTTCATCCTTTCCCTGAATTGGCTCATGTTTCTGATGGACTTCTGCAAAGTTAGTTGATGGAAAAAACAGATTTAGAAACATTTGGGTTGACAATGGAATAAATACTGGCTTAATTTATTACAGTGATGATTTCTTCTTATGTTTCCTACTTTCAGAGGCACCTCTCTGATAGTGAATTTTCAAATTTCTCCAGGTCTTTAGAGGAACTGGTTGGTATTGCACAGAGAAAAGAGAGACTGAACTACTCTCAGGTAGCTTCTCAGATTAGAACCAATAAAGAGATAGGCTTACTTTGTCTAAAGAAGAGAAACAGGTGTTTGGTCATTTATTACCTTAGACCATTTTTAATTGAAATGCCAGAAGTTGTCTTGCAAGCCCCGTATCACTCTCTTATAGAAGCAGGAGCAACACACATCTGCACTCCTAAGATTCACCAGCTTGAAAGACCTTTTAATATGCAGAATGAAAGGTCACCATCGCTTGATGAACAAGCTGAGGAAAAGAATGATAATGTCCCTTTCAATGGATATTTATTCTCTTTAATCATGTATAAACACCACTTGGCTGCACACTGTTTTCTTCTTGCAAGGCTTCCCTAGTTAAGTACAGTTATTACCCTAGAACAATAATTATGGTTTGGGCTGCATGAAGGTAACTCACTTAAATACTAAGGGGTAAGTCCTACAGCTTTCAATGCCCACTTTGATGTTAATAGAATTATTTTATGAGCATAAGCTGGGGAATAATATGATCCATTCTGTTTCATCTTCTGCCTTTTTAGTGGGTAGCAACTTTACCAGACCATCTGTTTTCTATAAAATATTTATGCGTACATATAAAAAAGAGAGACCTAGAGAGAGAGAAGTAGGACATTACAGAAATAGAAAGAGAGTGTCTGAGGACAACTTTAAAAATGCAACATATTTAAAACTTTTTTGGATAAAACCTAAGTATAAATCAAAAAAACCCTTTGATTATTGGCATAAATTGGCATAAATCAATGAAACCCTTTGAAAAGGGTTTTATTTTACGACCATTGATACATGCTAAAGGAATTACTCATTCATGACTTTTTCCTTTAGGAAGCAGAAGAATCTCAGTAGTGATATTAATCTGTTGCACACACAAAAGAAAAGATAGCAGCAAATCAACATATTAATATTTTTTAAAAACTGACCAATCTACATGTTTGCTCAAAATAATTAATTGATTAAAGAGAGTTCAGAAGCAGGGCTGCCAGCACCCAGTCAGTAAGGAAGCTGCACTCTACTTCATTACAACTTGCACCCAAACTTTAGGTACTGTTTTAGCTCCTGGCATAAACAATTATATTCCTTATCTAAACAGGGAAGAAGGTGACTCTGAAAACCTCCCAGGACAAAACTCGACAGACTGGTTATGGTGCCTGGGCTTAGGCAGACAGGGATCTCCTTTCAGATGCCACTGCTACCATCTTTCCCCATTGACTAAAAGAAATTATGCAAGTATTGGCCAGAAGCTTGGACCCGTAGTGGAAGATTTGCAAAGGAAACCAGTTGGTACTGAGAACCTGATCTCCACAGCACACTCATTTCAGAGCTCTCCCCCAGTCCTGAGCACCAATGCCCAGTGGCGCTAGGAGTGCAATGGATATGATCCTGAAGAACATCTTCCCACGCAGCTTCCATTCAAAGAGATCCAGCTTGTGTACCCTGCACCCACACTGCAAAGTGAACCCAAGCACACTGAGCAAGGATAGGCAAGGAACACACTAAGAAAGAGTAATCCTGACCTGAGCTACAATGCTAGTATAAATGCACCCACTGTAGTTTAACCATTTTGTTGGACAGCCAAACTTTCTGTGCAAGCTGGATACCTAACGTAGGTATTTGGAAATTTACCATTTCAAAACTAAAATTGTTGTGATTGAATTTTCAGATCTTAAAAAGAGCTGAAGAGATTGGGCTTTCCTTCCCCTTGTTTTTGGGGGGTTCTTTTTCCCTTTCTTCTATCTTTTTGTGGCATTTTTCAGATGCCTGTATTTCATTGTGTAAGGAAAGGAGTATTAAAATTGTATGTAATGTCTGATCAAACAAAATTACCTTCAGTCAGCAATGGAACGATTTCCATGCCTATTTTACAGCAGCTGAAATGAATAACAAATCTTGCTGTTGATGCACATTCAGAGCTTTGTTCTTTGCACCTTGGATAAAGCCCTTACAGCCCCAACTATCTCTCTCCTCTGTATTTCAATGTGGAGTAAAATAGAGACTCTTCAAAGGACTACTGAGTGGTTTTACGTAATTTTTTAGAAATTATCTCCTACATTTTGCAGTACACCCATTTTGAAAGAAAGCATCCTTGTACTATCTTGTCCTTACATCCCTTGCATTTCTTCTACTCAAAGCCTCTGCTCTTTATATGCTCCTTGAGAAACAGCCATTCTAATAACATGTCCAAGAAAGGCCAATTTTACTCTTTTAAAGATAATATATGATGTTTGTCCTCTTGCTGGAGACAATACCAAAAAAAAAAAATGCCAGAAGCCTTACCTCTTTCAAAGAGTTTCAGGAAGCAGCTGAATCTGCAGCAGAAAAACAAGGTGATGTGTGACAAGTTAGTTTGCAACATTTTTTCTTCCTTTATTCTCTACCTAGCCTCTGTTTAGTTAACAGATCAGAGAAGGAGAGAAAAAGGAAGGCAAGAGAGTTAAACCTGAAATTTTTAGAAACTGAGTGGTTGCAGCTCTTCCACAGAACCAGAGGTTTCTTCTGGGAAAAAAATAAAAAACAACCTGTAGTTTTTCTGAAGAAGGAACCAACCTGATTATTTTCAAACTGGGGACTCATTTGACAACTTGCAGAACAGCTTAGGCTATGAGTAAAGATGTGATTCAACAGGAAAATCTAGAAAGCAGCTGACTTTCTGCTTGCCACTACCTTGCTGAGCAACCCATTCTCACAGTGCTCTTGCTGTACTTCTCCCTAGCGAACTTCGCTCAAATAGCCATAGCACTTGCTTGTACTGTTAGGCATGAGTGCTAAATGGTGACCACTAAAATAAAATTAAAACGGCTCCATGCAGTCGATGGAATCAATAATTTTCTCACACACACACACACACTGATTTAGTCCATCTTCAAACCCAGGTACTTCAGTTCAGTACCTGAGTTTAAGCAGGATAAATCAAAGCAGAACAGAAAGCCAGAGATGAGACAGGAGGAGGAGGAAGAGGTGTAATGCATCTGGACTCAGAAAGGGTTTGTGGGGAGGCTCCGCGTGTCAGCTATCGGTACAGAACTTGCAGAATCTCCCACCAACCTCTCCATGTGGTGGACACGTGATAGCCCCAGGACTGCTGAGAAGTCGCAGTGTCCCAAGTCACACAGGGAAGTGCTGCTCTAGCAACATGCAAAGGTGTGCTCGAGCTGCTGGCGCCCAGGAGGGTCACAAGCTGAGAAATGCAAGAAAATCCCTCCAGGGAAGCCACAGTGGATGGCACCACTAGCAGCCCCAACACATGTGGGAAGGCCACCAAGGGAGAGGAGAGTCTGAAGAAAAGCCCAATGTAATGCACAACATTTCCCACTGGCTACAGGAAGCCACGTGCTTTTCAGGCCAGTGGGTGGCATCAGTCAGAGGTAGCTAATGCCCAGGGCTCCTCGTTTTTGGATGCCCCCCTGGAGCTGGGTTCCTAGGGTGGAGCATCAAAGAGTCATTCTAATGGATGTTTATCCAGCAGCAGTTTGGACTGGCCTGAGATACTAATTCTCATTCCATTACTAAAGAAATCTCCTTACTCTGTGCCTACACCATCATAGCACTGGAAGAAAATACATATTTTCTATAAGCTGGAGCATGTCCAAAGAAGAGTAATGGAGCTGGTGAAGGGTTTAGAGCACAAGTCTAATGAGGAGCGGCTGAGGGAACTGGGATTGTTTAGTCTGGAGAAAAGGAAACCCAGGGGAGACCTAATCACTCTCTACAACTACCTGAAAGGAGGTTGTAGCGAGGTGGGGGTCTGTTCTCCCAAGTAATAAGTGGTAGGACAAGAGAAAATGAACTCAAGTTGCACCAGGTAAGGTTTGGATTGAATATTAAGAAAAATGTCTTTACAGAAAGGATTGTGAAGCACTGGAACAGGCTGCCCAGGGAAATGGTGGACTCTCCAACCCTGGAGGCATTGTGGTGCTTAGGGACATGGTTTAGGGACCCTGGCAGTGTTGGGTGAATGGTTGGACTTGATGATCTTAAAGGTCTCTTCCAACCAAAATGATTCTGTGAGTCTGTGATTTATTAAATATTAGTGACTTTAAAGTACAAATAGAATAAATCCCATATTACTGATGAACCAATTTGACGTTTGTATTGGCGACACTGATCTCCTTTTGAAGTCGTAGACTCATAGAATCATTTAGGAAAAGATTAGAAAAGATCATTAAGACCAACTCTTCCTTCCCATTGTACATGGGTTGCAATTTCAGTTCCTGTGAGCATTGTCATCTGCCTGCAGTTGGAAAAGCATTGTGGAGTGGTCATTTAATTAATTTTGATCAAAGTCTGCACCTTGTGTCTTCAGTCAGGGGGAAAATACTTTCAGTATTCAGTAGGAATAATGCACAAGCAATCCATCGGTGTTTGAAGCTATTCTGTATGACCCCTTTCAGGGCACTAATTTGCTTATCATAGGCGGAATTGATGCATTACATTTTGTCCATAACTTTTTAAAAAAATTGTGGAATCATTTCTGGATTTATTCCAGTACACCAGACCTGTAACTAGTTTTTAATCAAGGTCATATTGTATAGTTAGGATTCTGATGTTTTGCTATCACATAAAATAACCACTTCATTCCCTCTGCAGCCTTGGTCAGAGACAAATGTGCGCCTGTCCTTCCAAGGTTCAGCATTCCCTGGTATGCAGCAGAGCTCAGCCGCCAGGGCTTTCGTTGCTCAACTCGCCACTTACAGTACTTTTTTTGTTTTTTTCACTGAAGGGGAAAAAATGCAGAACTCTGCATTCTGAAAACCTCTGTGAGCAGGAGAAGTTAGGTGAGGACTTCTTGCTTCCCTGCCAGGGTGCCTACTGGTTAAAATCTATAAGAACTAAATGAGTGTCTTAATTTTTATGCACATTTGGACATGCTCTTTCAAGAGCTATGCATTGGGCAGCAGAGCGTTGATCAGCTCCCAACTAGACTGAGTTACAAATATTCCGGCAGAAAGGGCTTACATGGAAAAAAAAAAAACATAAACCTTTAATCAGATGTTTTATGTAATTTCATTCCCATTTTAAAGTTTTAGCCATTTGGGTGTAGATGCACATGTACTTCCATTCTGAGGAACTCTGCTTTATGTGTGTTCATACACACATACATATATGCACACATATACACATGCACGTTTGCCAGCCTGCACATAAATCTCATATGGCTTATTTGGCTCAGCCCTGCCCTCCAGACTATCCTCATGGAGATCCCCGCACTCCTGCAGCTCCTGCTCTGCACTCAGGACCAGGCACCTCAGAATATCCCAGCTCTAAGCAGGTGGTTGACAAGATATCATGGCTTTTCCATCATGAGGCACGGGGTGTTCTGACACACACCTGGAGAGATTTACCACTGCCCCATCCTGTAACGTGCGGGGTTCCCAGGAACTGGAGCAGGTAATTGCTCCATTTTACAAATTAAGAGGCTGAAATCATTAAATAATTTATCTCATTAGTTTCTGTAGTGTTTTCCACTTTCTGTGGTTAGTAGTTGTAAATCATAATAATGCACAAGCAAAATTGCATTGCAAAATGTTTGAATTTTCCAGGGATGGAAACGTTGTCTTTTGTCCAGGTCTCTATCCAGTTTCTTTACTGGACTCATGCGCTGGTCAGTTTTAAGCAGCATAAATAATTAGGCCTTGTAAATGGACAGAATATGCCAATAACCTTTCATGCGGATAACACTGTCTTGTCCTGTCCTTCATCCCTGAAGCCATCCAGACTCTATTATAAACTTAGCAAAAGAATGGAAGAATAAATTTCATTAGATTTCCTTTATTAAATAGATCAGAGCCAGACTGTGAACAACCATAAAAATTCACCAAGTGGCTTTTTGGACCTGTATTTCTATAGAGCTGGAAGTTTCTGCTAAAACTCATAAATGTACCATAGCTTTTGAGTTTATTTGCCATAATTTGGTACTAGCGACTAGCAAACAGATACTGCTTGCAGCCAGATATGCATCTGTGTCTCTAAAATGTTTGTTTACTTGCACTTTTAATTATGGAATTTGTATGCATGCTGGGGGGTGGGGGTGTATGCGTGTGTGTGTGCACATGTAGGTAAACAGTCACATACATATAAAGCACAGCCCTACAAAATACAAGTGCATCTACATCCAAATAGGTAAAACTCCAATTGCTCTATAGAAACAGTTAAATCTTCTTCTTAATCTAAATGGTAAAAATAGGTCTCACCAAAGTCAGTAAAAAGAAGGAATTATTTTCTCACCCTTTGCTGTGCATTTCAACATTGAGTACTAGATGAATCAGAGTAGGCTTTACGATTAAAATTCTTTTCTCTTTTTCTTTAAAATAAATAATGACAGCTGGAGGAAGGATTTCATGACATGTGCCATTATTAGACCATTAGGACAGCATGAAAAACAAAACAAGAAAAGCATTCAAATAAAGGTGTTGTGGTTTTTTTAACTGTTACAAGAAGACAGATGTACCATTACTTGGTGAAGCCCTCTGCTCTGCAGCTCTGTGCTGCAGGATTCATCAACTCTGGCTAGAGAGACGCCTTACTTAACAGCTGCAAGACATTTATCCCCATAACACAGCCCTACTCCACGTTCGCAGTCTGATGAATGCTGTCTGCTCCATTTTCCAGCAGAGTACTGGCTTCTCTGCTGGCAATACTTACAGTGGAATTACTCTTTTCTGGGAGATGAAGCTGATGTCAGGCACTTCGGGTGGCCCTCCCTCTCCCGGATGTACTTTTCTCCTGGTTTATCTGGAATAGTGAAAGATTTGTTATCCACATGCCTTGGAGAGCACTATAGCGAGGCCTTTTACAGAAAGCTTAAGGAGTGGAAGACACCTGTCCCTTCTGACAATTTTGTGTGAAAACAAATACATTAATGTAGAAGTTCAATAGCCTTGGAAATGTGGTCTCATACTTCTCCACTATCTGGAATAGAAGAAGTGTCTATTCTCTTGCTTCAAACTCGCTTAAACTCTTGGTAAATAAAATGTCTTTCCCGTGACTGCATCCAATTTGCGCATGCTATTTGAGGGAAAATGGGACGTGAAGGAAATTACAGTTAATTTTCTAGCAAAATTAAATGAATTGTAAACCTTCCACTGATATCTAGGAATTTCTTCAATGTGTGACCCAAGAGGAAAAAATGCAAGTGCCATCAGAGACTATTTTCTTTCCCCTAAACCACATTTGCTCAGTCTGCAGCTTATGCAGGAAACCAGTAGGAACAGAGAAGGTGCTGTAAACTTCGGACTGGGCAGTCAATATTTATTTCCTGTCCCATCAAGCAGTGTTTTGGGTAAGATAGGACTGGAGATATCCATACACGATACTGTCTGCTTTTGAAAGAAAGAAATGCAAAGCGTGCAAAGACCATGGGTTTATAACAATGACTCGTCTAAGAGTTCAGGGAGAATGAGAACAAGTGATTGATATAAACTGGCTAGCTAAGTGTGAAATAAATAAGCTGAATGTGAACAAGGCTATTTTATCTGATTGTAAAGTACATAAACAACACAGTACAATCTCTTTTGTAAGCAAATCCGTAAAACTACTATTCAAAGAGGTTGCTCTGATGGTAAAGGGATAAATAACTGCATAGCTACAGCATTTATCTGAGAAATTAGATTATGTCAAACAACATGAAGCTCTACAAAGCAACTGCACTTCAGAAACTCTTAGCTGTATCGTAAATAACAATAAAAATAAAAATCCATCCTTAAATGAACAAAAAAAATTCAAAATAGATATGTCCTTAGTGGCCTTTGTCCCCATGAATAACTGTGTTGCCTTTCGGTGTGGAAAGGATTGAGATTCCCCCATTCTTGCCCTGTACTGTGATTTTTTTTTTTACTAATCAGCCAGAAGAACCCATCAATCTGCTATCACAACCTGCTCACCATTTTCTCAGGCGCACAAAGTCAGGGAGCTGGATTGAAAACAATCTGGTGCACAACTCATTATGCCCTTCCTGATCAGCATTTATTGTACACCTTCCTGCTTCTCCACAAAATACAAAGGACTAAAAGCCATTTACTGTTTAAAACAACATTGATTTACAGACGCTTTTTTGGTTTAGGAACAATTAATTTTTATACCAAACATTAACTGAAAGGCATGTATGTCTTGGCATATCAAGACTTCATTTTACTGTTGGTGTTTTTAATTTATTCTTCAGAGACACTCAGAATTTCCTAGGTTTTGCAAGCACACAGTGGTTACTGTAGAATAACAAAATTCTAAGAATAGCACCAGATACAGGAAAGGAGTCCAACTGAGGGAGAAATTGGGCAGAACTTTCTTCTTGGTGCTGTTTTCACAGTGCCCCGGGGACATTCTGCCAATTTTTTGTGGTGGCCCACCTTTTGCTGCTGATTCACATCACTTGAACAGTTTTAGCTTTGGCTACAGTTTCCAGCACCATGGCAGATCATTATTTCAGCTTCAGCAAAGCAGCCTGTCTCTGGTGTACTGTCCCACTCCATCCTCCTGTGTGCACATCCCATTCTGGAGCTGCTTTTGCTGTTACAGAGAAGGTCTGGTACCTCTCCTCCATGGTCACAACCTTCCAACCCACACAGCCTGCCTCAGGGTGCACCCACTATCCAGCCCTGCAGTCACCTCTTCTTGCAGACCTGGGATGGTGGGTACCACCTGAGATCCCAAAGCAGATGTCAGCAGCAGCTTGAATATCTGTAAAAGTCACCCTAATGCAGGCTGCCATTTGAAAGCCAACCTCCTTCCCCTTCCCATCATCTTTTTGGCTGCTCTGCAGTAGGTCACGACCCGCTGAAAATGAACACTTGAAAAAAGGATTCTGTTTACAACCAGCTCTATCCCTCCCTGCAGCTGTCTCTGTTCTCCCTGAGCACCAGCACTGGCACAGAGCAGGATGAAATTTTGTCATCAGTGGAGTGAGGGAGAAGTCACTCTTTCAGTTGGCTTGAACAGTCTGCGTAACTGAACCCTGAGCTGGTCAGGCTCAACTGGCCAGACTTCTGCCACTGCTTTGTCGTTCTAGACTGACTCTTGGAAGTCATCTCCTCCATGCATAACACCCAAGTCCTCTTTTTCACTACTCCATGTAGATTTCCAGACTGTATCAGTCATCCAGGATAGCAGAAGGACAGAAGAAAATGCCTGAGGAGACACATGGACACTTGTGTCCCTCATTGCTCCTTCAGGCAGCTATCCAGAAGAATACAATCATGCCATGACTGCAGTCAATATTCACGACATTTCAAAGAACAGATTTTATAAACATAACTGGATTTTCAGTGCTACTGAACCATTTATACTAAAGGAAACTACACATATGAATTACATCCAGTCTGGCATGCTTTTTTTTTTTTTTTTTGTAACTGGCCACTGAGTTCACAGTAAATGGATTTCCAGTCCTTGATTAGATATTCTAGCCTTCCCATAGGAAAGAAGGAAAAGCTTTCTACAAAGAGGCCTAATATAAGTATGGAAATATTTCATAATCTTTCCTTGCCAGCGTCTCTTTCATTTAAATTAGTGAGATTCCTCCTTATCAAAGAAAAGAAAAAAATAAGAACTGCCTTCTCACATATTATCTTTCTACAGTGAACAATGTTTTAGTGAAACCTAGTTCTGTGTCATATTTCTGCCAAGCAGTTGTGGGCTGGGACATGTTACAAGGCTGAACAAACTCATCTGAAACACAGGCACAATAATTTGTTCATGAAAAAATCCTCCTCTATAGATAATTGTGTAAACAAACACCAAGCATCTAAATATTTGCAGAAAAATATAGAAATAAAATATTTTAAGCAATATGCTCAGTGCAAGGGGTGAGTTGAATTTAATGGCTGTTATGTTTCTGCATATATAGAAAGAGAAATGTTTCAAATAATCAAAATAAATATTTCTATTCCATGGTTCAAGTGAACATCACCAAACGGACAGTTTGTTCCAGTTCCATTTGTGACATTCACATTTGAAAAAGCAGGTTGTCTAACTTGCTTTTCTAAAACAAAATATAGGTGACAGCTATCTGCTTTAGAAAAAAAGATGTTGCTAGGCTGATGTAAGTATTATCAAAGCCTTTTTGTACTGGTTGGAGAGGAACATAGTGCTACCACATTAATCAACATTATTTATATTATTCACTGTTATCTTTCTGTAAAGAGCTTGTGAGTAGTGAGGACAAAAAACGTGTCTTAAATTTTCCTTTTAATAAAGTGAAACCCAGTTGACATGTCTTTGGAGATGTTTTTGAGTCACTGAACGTTGGCAATGCTAAGTGTCTGTGAAAACCTTTCCCCTCCTAGCAGATAGGATCCAGTAGCCAGTGCAGTATGTCGATATCAGATGATGTCACTTTTCCCATTGTTTTCCTTGAAAAAATACATGATATCTGTAAAGGAGCATTTTAGGAAAGTAGATGTTATACCAATTTTTAGAATAGTGTTTGCTGTTCTCTTTCTGCTTCCCTACTTTTGATGTCTTTGGAAAACATGAAAAACAGTTTCCCCCATAGATGCTGTCCTATTCCATTTGACGAACGTTGATTTTTCTCCCTGGTGTTTTGAGTGGAGCCAAAACCGGCATGGCTTATTGTTTTTAACAGGAACAAAAATATCAACTTAACTAGCGCCTAGTCCTGTCATGCCAAAACATGTTTATTTCTGTATAGCTCTTTCCACAGATATCGGTACAGCACCAGCAATAATAGTTGTTCATTTGCTGCCTTGCACTCAGCCAAGGGGAAACAAAATTGGATCTTTTCTGCAAAAACTGAGAATAAGAATGAACAGCCTCCTCCAAGCCAAATTGTTGAAAAGATGCTTTGTGATTTTCTTAGGCCATGGATCATGTCCTGTTTGCTTGGCAGATATAATTATTAATAATAATCTTAATTAATTAGTATTATAAGTTATTAATATTATTAATAAGTATTTAAAAGTATAATGTTCACACTTTTTCATTCAGAAAATCTGAACACAGTATTATTTTTGATAGCAATAAACTGTGGGTACAACAGCATAGGATAGAAGCCAACATTTCTTCTTCTCTGTTGTTGCTTATGCCTCTGTGGATCTGGAAAGGCTGCAATGAAATCAGTGTTAGAATCCCAGAGCTATATCCAGGTTACTGAGAGCAGAACTTCACCATTTGTTGTTCTAGTAAACAGAGGAGCTGTATTAAGTAAATGTGTGCGTGAAATTTAGGGCTGCATGAAAACTGGCCTGGAGCACAGATCAGTGGCAGAGGAGGAGGAGCTCAGGTAGGTAAGGAGGGTGGAACAGAGCTGTGCAGAGGCTTGAATGCAGAGGCACAAACCTGATGCTCTCTGGGATGGCCCCTAAAGAAGGGATCCCGTGTGGATAAATTGGCAATGAACTTCATTCCTAAATAAACTGAGTGGATGTGCTCTCTCTCCAGAGGTCTCCAGAGCTTACTACATCTCCTTGTTTAGTGTACACGGAATCAGAGAAGACTGTTCCACTAAGTTCTTAGAATTGTAGGAGCAGGTTAAAACTCAGAGCTACAGAGAACTGATCCCAAAACATCCCCATACCTCCCTAGATTCCCTAGTCTGTTTTTCTGACTTTCAGCAGTCTTATGGGGAAATATAGATAATTCATATTCATAAATCTCCCTTCGATTAAAGTGGACCTGACTAGATTAATTTTTTTTTCCTGTTAGAAAACACTCATTTTAGGAAATAAAAAAGTTTTGAGGGAGAATTAATGCGATGGTTTCTTGGCCACTGGCCTGGAAGACTTGCCAATGTGCAGCCGGCCATTTGTAAATTTGTGAAATTTCTGGATTTTTCACCCTCATCTACAATAATTTTTTTCCTGCTGTGAAAGTGGGAACAGATCTTTTATTTTATGGCCAACACTGTCTGTGTGTTGTTATTAATATTTATGAAGATTACAACATATCAGGCAAGTGGCCTTGTGTGAGGAACATTAGTTTTTTATATTACTTTGACCTTCTCTAGACCAGACAAACACTTTCAGGACACAGATAATTTAGAAGAATTAAGGAGCTCAAGTGTAGGATTTTACAGTGTTGCCCCTATCCTGTTTCATCCCCAAAATATAGTTAGTGTAGCTAGGCAAACACGTAGAAATTGCTCTTTCCTTTCAAGAGGAATGTCAAAACAATAAATAGATTAGTCATACCAGCTGCATTGATCTGTAACAACCTTGATGTATGCAATCGTTTGGGATTCCAGCATTTACCTGTGGAAAAAAATACCACAACATTTTTATTTGCTGCATTGGAGCTCACTGGGAGAAAACACTGTTAGGCATCTCAAAATTCTCTGCATAGTGGCAGGCTTTTAAATGCAATGAGATATCCGCAGTACATTTCCATATTAATCAATAAGATGAAAGGCAAAAATCAATTCTGTCTGCGCAACTGTGTGTGACACCTCCCTAAGAGCTGTACCACTGGCATGGATTCATGCCAGCAAAGCTGACCATAGGTTGAGTGTTTATTTATGGCAAGGAAAGACATAAAGTCAGCTTAGTGACAAAGTAGCAGGAAAGATGTTACTCATAGGATGTCGATTCAAAACTCTGCCATTGGTATCTGGGAAATATGTATTTCAGATTTTAACAGCAATTGTGCTTTCCTGCATAAAAAGGGGGCAAAATTTTTCTTTGATTCAGAAGAAAAAAACGCTGAATTTAGCAAAGCAACAGAGGATCTTCTGGATGTTCTCTGATAGTCATGGCAACATAAGGAATGGGTTGTATAATCTTGGGATAAGGCAAGCTATCATTATTGCTACATTAAGAAATACGTAAAATGTGATCCTCTGCTTTCATATTCTACATCCCCCTTCCATTACCAGAGCAGACGATGACCATTAACATGTCCCCATGTCACTCGCAGTTTGCTTGGTCTCTATTATACCCTCCAGTAATTCTTTGAACTCAAGACTGTGGAATGTTACATTACGACTAGTGTCATATTTGAAACCTTGCGTTTATAACCTCCTCTGCAGTGCAGTATCCAAGGCGTTATTTCATCATAGATTTATTCGTAAATATAAACATGTTTTCTCTGGTGTTCTGGTGCTCCCAGTAGTCAGTGTGGGGGTTTTTTGACAATTGCTAAACCAATGTTACCGTAGTATAAACTGAAAAACTTGGGTTTGAGTGACAGCAGTCAACTCAGAGCCCTTCACTGACTAAAAAATATTACAATTTATTTCTTTTTTTTCTTATAAATATCATTCGATTCCCTTTTACTGCTCATTCAGTATCATGAGGTCCTTCTCAGATTTTCTGAGGCAGTCTTCTTCTTTACTCTCCTGAACAGTAACACCAGTGTGCTTTTTCACCCTGCTGTTTCCCTCCATTTGCAGATCATTTATGAAAACGTTACAACAGCAAGTCTTAAGCAGAGAGTCCTGTGGAGTCTGCAAAAAATATCTTTGGAGCACAAGTTATCCCAACCTACACTTTCTACAACTAACTCAGATTGTAAGCCTAACTTCTAGGTAGGTGAAATTAAGTGAAGCCCAACCACAGAATCACAGGAAATGTCTGGGTTAGGAAGGGACCTATGGAGAGTCTCTAGCGTCCAACCTTCAGTGAAAGGAAGGGCCTTAGAGGACTCTGCCAAGGCAAGTCTGAATATTTTCAGCAAGAGAGATTCTACCACATCTCTGGCCAACCTATTCCAGGGTTTAATTGTTCATGTGGTGATTTTTTTTTTCTTATAGCCAAACAGAAACCTGTGCCCATTGTGTCTTGTTCTGCCACTCCAAATCCATGTGAAAATAGTTTCTCCATCTTCTCTGTACTTACACTTTAGACACTGAAGACTGGTGAGATCTCCCCTAAGCCTACCCTCTGCAGGCTGAACAAATCCAGTTCATTCAGCCTTTCTTTATTTGCCAAGTTCTCCAACTCTTTCATCATCTATGTAGCCATTCACTGGACCTTTCTAACCCAAAGGCTGACCAAAAATTAATTTATAATTCTGATGAAGCACTGAAGATGCACTACATTCAGCAATAGAGAGAGACTCTGGAACAAAAAAAAAAAATTAAGGAAATGAAAAAGTAGAATGAGGACCAATGTTCTTCTGTAAGTAATTCTTAGTAAACTGCCAATAATAATAGCAAGTCTTTTAGGTTTAAACTGGGCTTTTTACAGAAGAACGCATCGGAGTCATAGGTGCCACCATACTTAGTAATAGAAAGATTACATGTAGATTAGATGCTGATAAAGGGTAAAGCTATTCTTCAAATAATCAAAGAGTTTCTTGAAACAAACTGCTTGTAAAAGTAACATATGTATCAAAAGATACATATTTTACTCAAAAAGAGATAATGCACAGCTCATTAATTATATTTTCAAAAGCGTACCATAAATTCTGTCAAGGTTGGAAAAAGTTCTAAGGCACAAAATTTAGAAATATAATGTGACTGAAATAAAAATCAGTGCAGAAAAACAGAATCATTGTAAATTCTGAATATGAGGAGACACTTGAAAAAGCATGTCAGGACTGACATTGGAAATATAAATTATTAATCAGTTGTGATGAAGAGGATAAGGAAATCATGTGCATTAAGGGAATTGAGACAGTTCTACGAGACAGACAAATGGGCCAAAAACGGCCTGTACAAAACAACACTAACGAGATCCAACTGTAGAAGTTTGATTAGTTCCAGCCACCACAATACCAGAGAGCTCTTTTAAAGGAAATAAAGAAAACAGCAAAAGACCTGAGGAAATCACTTATGAAAACAAAGTAAAAAAATCAACATAGAAAGCGTGACTGAGCACAAACTAACGGAGGGTATGATGGATGTCTACAAATATCTGAAGGATGTAAAAACCAAGAAAAGATCAGGACTGTTTAAGGTAATATGAGGTAGCGCATTAGAAATAATTGAGTGAAATTAAGCAGCAGAAAAGATACACCACGTAACTGGAATATTCTGTTCGTGATGTACAACAGACAATTAAATAACTTGCTTTGAAAAAAAAGTTGGAAGAACATGGCTAAGCTATTTTAAAATAGGGCTGGACAGATTGCTGAGATGAATATGATGTATACAGTGGGTAGTAACTCTGTATGGGCAGTAGAATGGCTGAAAAGATCTTTGAAGTTCTGTCTGTGACTGTACCGAGAAAATGCGAGCTAGACACTCACAAGATTTTTACTGAGGAAAGGATACATCAAATGTGAAATCTCAGGCTGTCTTCAATCATTTGAGCATATCTTATCAAAGAAAGTCAGAAAGTTGGCCATTTCTCAGCATTCCAAACGCCCCATATCTTGAGAGAATTATGCACACTAGTCTGCGTTAATACAAATGTAAAGGATGGACTATAGCAGGTAGCATACAGGCACCCATCAATGAAGGTTATTTTATTTGCTAACGTTTTCTGTGACCGATGATGAGAGTATTTATACATTTCTTCGCTTACGGAAAAAGCAACAAGACAAAGATTATATAAATGTATTGCATTTTATTAATCGATTCATGTCAAACATTCAGACAGAATCCCCAACATATTTGACAATAGCATTTGCTGAAAGTCCAGTTCAGAAGAACATCTTGCAGTCAGTTCCTGTAGTAGTAGTACCCCTTCCAAGGGTAGTTGAAGAGTATTAATAGTAGACAAGGAATACCATTTTGCCTGGACTTTGCTACTTTCTTTTTGCATAAGTGAACAAAAATATATATAATCTAGTAGCAGTGCAGTAAATTATTTAGAAATGCTCAAAGTTATAGAAAGACAAAGAAGTAAAATAATTTTAATATGGTCTTTTTTCAATACATGAAAGAAATATGCATGCTATGTGAAAAGATCAAAAAATCTAGTAATTAAAAATAAATAAATAAATAATCTAGCAGTAGTAATAAAAAATTCTCATTATTACAGAATTGGGTATGGAAAGCTTCAGCTTATTCACACTGTTGACAATTTTTTTTTCCTTATTTGAGGGAAGAGTAAGCAATATTGTCATCAATCAACATGGCCATGTACCTGATCAGAAATATCAAAAAACACATTATAATTCTCAAATCTGCAAATTCCTATAATGACATTAAACATACATAATAAAGAATTAGATTATCTACACACATTTTTAAGATTTACCTATTTAAGTAATTGGTCATTAACCTGGCAGCAACATTTCTGAATTCCAGTCCCTCCCACAAGAACTTACAATGCACTTTCCATTACATCAGCCTTTGGACATCAGCCCTACAAGCATAAGCCAGAAAAATAAATTCACCTCTTCATAACTGTGTGCTTTAAACACTAAGACAGAGACCAGTCTTTCTGTCCAGGTGAATACCTAAGTATTCCACAGGAACAACATGGAAAGGAAAGCTATCAGGCACTTGAGAATAGCAGAGGTGGTTAGGTTGTTTCTCCAGCAGGTAAAATTTTAAGTGTACGCACAGCAGGCAAAAAAATTGAAATGGAGTCTCCCACATCTTGGTTGTACTATGTAAAGGTAAGCACCTTCAGGACTGCTTTCTCCATTTCTATTCCTTTGAAGAGCTCCATGCTCTAGGGAGAGCTACAGCAATGATCGGCTCAGAAGGGCTGAGAGGGTGAACAGATCCATGTTAAATTGCCATGAAGTGTTACAGAGCTTTAGAAAGCATTTAAAACTGGCCTGAATTTTGTGCAGGGTCTGACTTTTGCCTTGTCCATTGCCAACATTTTCTCAGAAAACAGCTCCATCACACAGAACAGGATGGGATTCTGTGGCAGTTCACTAGGGGAAAGCATGCAGAGCCCTTTATTAACATGTGCACACACATCTTGAACCAGCTCCCTCGAATCATAGCCTGGGCCTCAAGACCATCTAGACTCTGCACCCAGACTTGGCCGCTTCACCAAGTGTCTGGCTTGGACCTTGGATCTTTCCAGCTGCTGGTCTCCTCCTAGTTGCCAGGTAGTCCAGCTAGAAGTTTGCTAGCAGCACATTACGCACACAGAATATGCTGCACACCCACACTATTATTCTCAACCAGAAAATGGCTACGAATAGAGTTTAATAAGAATATAGAGCAGATTGCAGTGATCAGGCAGCCAACAAGTTTACTGACCAGCAGTGTTTTCACATGGATGGCCTCTTTCATAGGCCCTCTTCTGCCCAATTTCCCATGACTGTTCCCCAGCTCTCCTTAATCCATCTCTTTCTCTGCCTTTGTTTTCTCCCACATAAACAACCCAGCCCAGGAATTTTTTCCCTATTACTCCTGTTTTGCTGTCTCTGAGATCCTGCCATTCTTCACAGAGATAACTTTTGTTCAGCTGCCGACTCTACTACCTGTTACCTCCAGGAAAATTTCACACCCCACCTAGCAGTTTCTTATGTTTTGGTCACTTACTTAAACCTCAAGCAAGGACTAGTCTTTTGCCTACTTACCTTAACAGGTAAGCTTAACTGGATATTAATAACTGAATACCCATACAAGGAATATTAAGATCCCCTTTACGTGGGTGCAAACATGAGTTTTAAGAAAAGTATCTTCCCCGTCTCACC
>NW_010433323.1:48224-53290 GCF_000710305.1 Buceros rhinoceros silvestris | reverse complement strand
CCTAAAAGCAGAATGTAGAGAATTACAATGTTATTATGCCAATTTGTATGTGGAGCTTAATGACAGAGTGGAAATCTGTCAATTAAACCTCATCAGAATAGAACCATACAGTCTCCTTTATGAATAACAACGTGAGAAGGCGACCGTGGACCCTAAGACAAACAGCAGTTTTGGCATCACTGCCATGCGTTACTCTGATTTCCTGAGAAAAGTGTTCTTACAACTTCATTAAATGTGGAGTTTTAACTTTCCTCTTCTTGCATTTTATAAGTAAATTATAATGTAGCAGTAAAAGTTTTGGCAGAGTATTACAGGGATGTATTTCCACTGTTATTATATTTCTAAAAAGTCAATATGTACCTTTTTTCACTTTTCACTCTTTTTTTTTTTATTTTGTTTCATTAATTTACCATCTAACACTCTGAAGATTTTATGACCACTATTTACATCTAGTGTCATGATGGCAAACTCACTGAGTTTTGCCTACATAATGTAGTAAACACAACCCAGACTCCTTCCTGCCTCCCCTTGGCCTTGGTCAGAAGGTTGGGAAGCTACCAAATGAGCACTTCTTTGCAGCCCAGCATATTAACAGTTACATCTTTTTCCAGAACAGTCACTGCCACTCTCAAGGTCGTACTCAGCCACAATATGTTGCTCAGTCTGTTTGCAACTGCTTCATCTCTCTTCTGCAATCCACGGACCTGTCCACAGGTGATTCCTTTGAAGCTTCCCAAACAAAAGTTTATCTTTACATTCTTTCACAAGCAACTATGTGAACAAACACTTCACAGTTCTTCGTAAGTGTTAGACCACATACATGGGACTTGCAAAAACAAAAATCTCCTGACAGGAGATTTAAGATAAGAACTTTCTCCCTTTATTCCCAAAAGAAAATATGCCTTAAGATTTTGTGAAGGACATGAAATTTAGTATTTTACCATTCTTTGTCTCCCTGAAGAAACATTTTTAGAGACTTCATCCATAGATAGTTTTCTGGATTTTCCTGGGGAAAGCTCAACCACTGCTGGAATCTCACTGATAATTTAAAGGAACAGACTGTGGATGAAAGGAGAACTGGTGTCACAGCCAAACTAGCATAGACCCAGAACACGCCTTCCCTTATCAGCTCCCTTATCAGACCCTCCTCACATTATCTTAATGGTAGAAAGCTGGTAAGAAAAAGGAAGAACTGATTGTTTTTACAGGAACTTTGTATTTCAGTCTAGTTTGGGGTTTTTTTCGTTTGTCAGATGTCTCATAACAGATGTCCTTGTTCCTGCTCCTTTTGCTTTAATCTGGGATTTACTAAGTTTTCTGGAAACCTGACATGAAGGAAATGTAACGCTGGCAGGAGGACATCACTTTTGGTATCAAGAGTGAGTCAAAAAGACAGTGACTTGATGCAGTTCCTAGGAAACAGAGGCAGGTTCTTGTCTATTTATATTATTTGCTTATCCATTATTTTGCCTGGAGATTCTCAGCGTTCACGAAACATCATCATATCCTTCACACATCATATTCACACATATCCTTCTGAATTTTTAAATTATACAATAAATCACTTAGCATGGTGATCACTATTGTCCTATGTTTCTCATTAAAAAGACACCTAATACAACTTGTTGTAAAATTAATAAATATTAAGTAAGCCAAAAGATCTCTTTCTTATGTATTGCTTAAAATGAAACAACAACCTTCTAAGAACCACTGTTAAATACGTATGGCATTTCTTGGTATGCGCAAGGAAATACAAAGCAATTAAACAGGACTGCTGTGCTCAGCCAGCAGAGACTTTTTGTGGCCCCTGGGACTGCAGTAGACATGGGGGGTTTTACTGTTTTGAGCAGTGTGGAGAGGTCAAGAACAGTGGTACTGACAGTGAACCTAGTGTGCCGTATGCTCTGCACTTTCTCAGGACTATTTTGCAAGCCCATGACCTCAAGTGAGCAATTAGTCATGTTTATTGTTTCCAAGTCACTAACAAACCTGCAACGCAAGAATGGCTTACCTAAACTGAGTTTCTGATCCACTCACCTGGCAGCTAGATGCCAGCTTTCTGCCAAGTGCTGTAGTATACGGAGGGGGAAGGCACATACTCAGCTTAAGCAAAGCAGAATTTGAAAAATGCAAAAAGAGGTAAAAATATAGAATGTATGTAATTGCACAATATAGTACAAGTGTGTTAAGAACACAAAAAACAGGTAGTCAATAAATCAATCTGTTTTCAGATTTTTATAGCACAAACAATAATTAAGCTCCCACTATCTACTATTTGAGCTGCCTGAGCAATTATTAAATCCACTCAGAGTCCCACTGAGCTGAACTAGGCTTTCTTTTAGTTCAAGAGTCTGTTCTTGAGAATTAAGACTTGAAGACAGAAGCATATACATTTTCTTGACTTCATTTTGAAATCTTTCCAAATTCTCCAGTAATAACATTCATAACATTTTTTAAGAGGAAAAAGAGACTCTGCACAACAGTGTTGTGTTTGTTGTTACATGATTACGGATTTGAAGAGCTACAGTCTGTGAAGGTCCACTCATCATTTTGACTGTTGTAAATCCCAGATCATTAAATTTCATCTGATTTTCACTATATTCAACCTAACAGCTTTTATTTCATTCAATTTCACAGGATAACTGGTATGTATATATTATATGTGTTCATATAGAGTTGTGCAAATGAATAAGATTTAGCACAGAAGTGAGGGCTAGAGTTGGCAAAAAAGACAATTCAACCTAATGTCCTGAGGAAATATTTTCGAAGGGAAGAGTTCACTTTAAGACAACACACTGTGGGGCTTTGGTTTTTTTTCTGGAGATCAGTGTTAAGGATAGCAAACTCAGTCTGAACTTGAATCTGAGGACTAACTCTAAAAATCAGTACAGAGAAGCTCTACTTTAACTACAGTAGTGATTATGTTCCCAAGGGGTCTGTACACTTGCAGTAATATGGCTGCCTTGTTCTTTAAGGCTTTTCTCAGTCGAGGGCTGACAGATACTGTCTGGGTAGGTTTGACAATATTAGGAACAACATGATGGTTAGACAAAGGGTCGAAGGGAGAGCTCAGTCAGACAGAGGCTGTGATTCTGTGAAAATCATCCTGGAGTTCATAGAAGTGGCGCTCATCCTCTTTTGTTCAACTGAGCTTGTAGTACTCCCATCAGGAGGAGACAGGAGTAACGCAGCAGTCAAGCCACTGCTAAGTCAGCCACAGCCCCACACACCTGCTGAAACTGAAGGAGGTAAAATGAGTCTTCAAATGACATCAGTTTTACATTTGTGCAAGAGCTCATCTGAACCGTGCCATTCCCCAAGACTTCTAGTCTTAGCTGAGATCTAAAATGAGACTTAACTGGAAGCGCAAATTGTGTCAGCCTCAGAAATAATGTTCCAGGAGGAACCGTTTTACTTTAGCCCTTCAAGCGTCTCTCATCCCAGCATTTAATCCATTTCTCAGACTCTGCCTCTTCAAATATGTCCCTGTAGAGGCTTCTAGCATAACACGAGTCTTGTCCCACATTCTAGCTTCAAAATAAAAAAATAGACGGCTGGTATAAAGATGGAACTGTTGTCAATAAAGGTGTGGATATTTCAAGTTAAACTTTTCCTTTAACCCATTGGTCCCTAGCCATATTCCTGCAGTGCTAACTAAATAAAAGATTGTAGGGCTCCAAGGTCAGGTGATAGTGTTAGCTCACAGTCTCACTGCTTCAGGCTTGCTTCTCCACAGATTTGTGTTACGAATAGCTGCCTAGAGTGGTCCAGAGAATCAGACAGCAGTTAAAGAATATGGACAACCTGGGATCTACTACTAGATTTCGCTTTCTGTTCCTTTGTCTTTTTTTTTTCTTCCTTTTTTTTTCAGCATAAAGCTATAGTCCATGTGATTGAAACATAAACTTGGCATTAATCTTAACCTGAGCCCAAACTCTTGAACCAATCATCAGACCTATAGCACAGGTCAACATAGTAAAAAGGACACCAAGACCTTTGGCAGCCAGGAATTATCCACATTTCTCAGACCTCTGCCCACTTCCAGTATAAAGACTAAGGAAAAACTAAGCTTATGAATAGGGTTAAGGTTCAGATAATAGAAGCTAATGAACTAAAGGATGTTTTCTTATAAATATACAAACTGTCTAAGACAGGAACATGCCTTTAGTTTGCATCTCCTAGAAATATTTATTTTGAAGTTGAAAGCACTTTTCTTGAGGAAAAGCTGTTCTTACAATTGAAGATGTGGTTCTTGTTCAGTTAAGGTTGATGCACTATTCTGCACATAGCTGAGATTCCACTTCAAGGTTTAATTCAGAACTAATGCCCCATGCCATCAGAAAAAACAGCAAGTAGACTCAAGCCACCTCCCATTCTTATGAAGGTTCTACAGCAATTACTTATTTACTGAACTCTACTTCTCAAGTATACAAAACATATACTCGAGCTTAGCACTAGACTTATCCATCCTGCTAGTACCCAAACTAAAGCATTGTTCACACACCTGCCCTTGAATTAAGCTGTGGGGTAGTCCTACCCAAAAAAAAAAAAAATTAACCACCCAACTTTGTGACTGTTTTATGCATTAACCCTAATTCTGAACTAAACCACCAAAATCCAGCCTCCGAGACCTGTGTCCTAACCACCCTTAGAACTGGTTGTTGGCAGCTAGGATTT
This sequence comes from Buceros rhinoceros silvestris, assembly GCF_000710305.1. NCBI lineage: Eukaryota > Metazoa > Chordata > Aves > Bucerotiformes > Bucerotidae > Buceros > Buceros rhinoceros. The sequence goes on along the minus strand of NW_010433323.1, from coordinate 48,613 downwards.
ATCCTGATCACGTTCACAAAGTGCTAAGCCATAAATGCTTCAAACAAGTCATTCCGAACACATGAGGAAGAAAATCCCTCATCCTAGTTCACACTTACAAATTCTCTTTGCATGTGGAAATATTGCTAACTTATTGCAGGAATCTTTAAGTGTATGCATGTGCGTGTGTATGTGTATGTATTTTGTGTGTAAGATTTGTTTCCTCTATCAGAGCTAGGTTCTGTTTTCACTGAATTTCCCACTGGAAAGGGTTTAAACTAAAGAATTTTAAAATAATGAACAGCCAAAACAAGATGTCTGTTTGAAACCTAATTCTTATCATCTCACCATTTCTCACAGTTAGCAACAAGCGCTATATGCCTCTCTTTAAATAACTGGCATTACACTCT
>NW_010433323.1:45820-48149 GCF_000710305.1 Buceros rhinoceros silvestris | reverse complement strand
ACTCTTTCCAGCCTGAAAGTACTGTGAAATATTAGGTCCAAATCTGCAAAACGATTAGGTACTACATGCCAAGTAATTCCAGTTTCAGTGGGATTTTTAGGCGTGCATTGACTGCATATAAACAACATATTGTAGCCCTCAGGTCAGGCTGTAAATGCCAGCCAGTGTCTCAAGTGCTAGGGTGATACACCAATCTCTTATTCCCACATCTCCACACATGTGCTTCTGAGAGGAGTGAGAAGATGGCCATGCAAGCTGGTTAGAAGCCCCAGAGCTCAGCAGCCAAGTGTGGGGCTACAGGATGCTCCATGCCTTCTCTGCATAGCTGCCATGGGGCTGGGGCTTAAAACAGCAGAGCACACAGAGGGTCTGCTTTGGAAGGAGGTCTGTTTACCACCTTTTGGAGCTTAAGTGTGAGGGATAAGGAAGAGAGCGTGAGAAGACTTTTGTTTATCATGTTAAAATCGCAAGTGGCATCTGTTTAAAACTAATTAGATGCTGAACATTTTAAATGCTAACATATGAGGCAAGGATCAAATACGATGTTCAAAGGTATAGTGTAAATTCAGCCATCTCATGGTTATTGCCACAGAAATTGTGATGAATCTGTGTCTGTGTGTAGACAAATATGTGATGTATGGCAAAACCTTTTTTACTGTTAGCAATTTCTGTTTAGTTGCTTGTTTTTTACTTGTTAATGAACACAAAAAGAGAAAATTATTTTGGAGGGGCTCTAATGTAAATTAAACAAAAAATTGTTTTTAAAATCCAAAACATCAAAGAATATATGTTCCCACACACAACTTCCAACCATATTTTGAAAACGTAGCAAGGAAAACATGGTTTATACCTATATGCTATGGCAGAAATCCAATATTCATCTGCTGTTCATATTGCAAGCAAATGAGATCATTAAGGTCAGAAAGAACAGCTGCTTTAATTATAACACCCTGACATATCATATCAAAGTTTCTATCATCTCACGTAAACTCGAAGAACATACCCCAGGGATTCATTTCTATCATCCTGCTTTTTCTCAGGAAGGAGTCTACCTAAGAACACTCCAAAGCACTGGCTGCTTCAAGTGGTGCCATGCTGTGTAAAATAATTCTACCCCAAGTTCAATAATGCTATGGAATCTATTATTAATCTAACTTTTACAGTCTTTATTCCTCTTTCTGTGGTGGCAGAGGTAAGGGACGATATGTTTGACAGCTGGGAAGTTGTCCTGCAGGCTGCATGGTCCTGCTGCCACATGTTCCCACAGGCCCCTCCTTAAAAGCACTCAGTACCCCTGCCTCTGGCTGGCGACGCTGGTCTGCCTGAGGCACCCGAAAGTATCCCTCCTTTAAGCGAATGGCTGCTTTGTGTTTTAACAGATGCTATGCTTCTGGTAGCAGAGAGATTAGAGGGACCATTCAACATTGAATCAGTCATGGATCCTATTGATGTCAAGATTTCTGAAGCCATCATGAACATGCAAGAAAACAGCATGCAGGTGTCAGCAAAGGTACTGTGTGAGTCGCGCATTCTCTGTTACTGAGTGTCACAAGCAAGGGGAAAAAATCTTCACCATTTTCCTGTCCAAGCTTTAAGAAAAATTGTACAGCCCACTAGAAATTGCTTTTGCTTGATCAACAGTTCACCAGACTGCCTTCATCTAGTTAAACAAGCTTGAAGTTTTTGAAAGGGAGTGGCAGGGAGAAAGGTACCATTCAGTAAACTCTAAATTAATAGCTGTGAGAGACTTAAGGAAAACAGACAGTGCTGGAAAATAGCAGTAACTCTGTAAGCAATATCCTGTGGAGTACGCTTGGTGACGTCTGCTAGTGTTTCATCTGTGATTCTCCATATTAACTTCCAAACATTTTGATCTGTCTAGGTCAGACTGAAGTACAAGGTGTTTGAGGTGAATACACAAAATGTTCCATTTAACCTCCTTTAATAGCTACTCAAGGGAAATATCATTACACTGGACAGTCTCTGATTACCAAACCTCAGTTTTGTCTGGATTCTGACACAAAGATAATAGAGTTAATGATACCAGCTTCCTCCTTTCCATTTTTAGTGTGTGTGAGTATACACAGATCACCACCATCTCTGAACCTCATGTTAATAAGGTCCTTTGAATTCAGTAGCAGGTGCTGTTGAGCCAATAGTCAACAATTAATGGCTTTTCCTTAATATTCATCAGTGAACTGCAGCTCAAAATCTAAAGACAACAATTTGCCAGGTTGTCTGCATTAGGAGTTGCTACCTCCCATTGATCTCCCTGCAGTCAGTTAGGCACTGGCTAGACTGCCATCCAAGCCAGTGAATTTCCCTTGCT
>NW_010433323.1:40288-45760 GCF_000710305.1 Buceros rhinoceros silvestris | reverse complement strand
CCGCCCACCAAAGCCAGTGAATTTCCATTGCTTGGAAGGAAGCTGCCATAGCTGGGGGAAAACATAGGGACAAAAGGCAGGAGGCTGAGATTAACATTCTTTCTGCCAGCTCAAAATTAGATGTATTTTATTGCCCCAGTGCTGCAGGGTGCTAAGTATTTCCTTCAAGATTCTTTTTCTTTTGAACCTCCATGAAGTTACTCAGATTTTAATAGCAGTCTACATTCTTTACGATGAGACTTTGTTCTGGCAGCAGTGATCAAAGCGTTTAACAGTCAGATTCTCTCAAATATTTGGGGAATTAAAGGCTAGCTTCAGCAAACTCAGCCCTTACCTCAAAAGAAGAAACAAAAAATATTTTCAGTGAAAACTCACCCAAGGCTCAGGTGCACTTCATTTTCCTTTTTACCTGCTCAGTTCTCATAATTTTTCCATTAGTCAGGAACTGCATCCTCTGCCAGAGACCGATGACATCTTGGCACAAGCTCATCTCACTACCCGTTTGTGACAGGACAGACTGTTTCTCCTGTCCCTCAGAAATATTTTATTTGCTGTAAAGATTAATAAATCACAGCAATTCCATTTACAATGTGAAGTTTTTCTTCTAAGAGAACCCTTAAAAAATATTTTTTTAAAATCTTGAGAAACAGAAATCAAATTCTGTCGGTGAAATTTATTTTATTATATTTTCATAGATAACAGAGTTTGAGGGCCCCCCTCCTTGAGGGGCCTTTGTATATTTCTATATGGAGCATTATTCTCCTGAAATGTGATTTCCTTGTTTTCCTAGGTTATATCCATCTTTTTTTAGGTCTTAACACATGGAAATGCTTTGTTCTTGAAGAAAAGCCTAAGAAGGAAAAGACTTTGGGTTTAGTGCTGTGTTCTCCGATGTCATGTCAGATCTGTAGAGATGATATATGAGTGGACTTCGAATCAGTCATCTTTTGTCTAATTTTTTCCTCTTATACATACTGACCACTTAGAGCTTCAGTGAAAATGACAGCTACCTTGCCAGATGTAATGGGGTGCAATGGAATGCAATTGCAGACCTAATGTAGGAGAAAAGCTATGCTTGTCAATTATTTTCACATGCCGCTCAGAAAGCTTCAGGCAAGGTGTCGAAATCGGGCTATTTTCTCTTTTTTCAAACAATTTTGTGTCTTGCATTTGACTCTACCCACTGAAAATGTGGTGAGTAGGAATCACAGCTATTTTTCCACAAGTCAGTCTGAGCATTTTCACAATGGGAAATTGATGATGCACTAATAATGTTATGCCTGCAATACTCACGTACACATAGATTATTATTCACCACTGACATGCAGCTTTTCCTACCTAAAAATCTGGCTGATGTCTGGGATGAGTCTGTATATTGTATTCAGTAGAATTTTGGGCAGTTTTGTATAATGTTGTTTTTCTTATTTTAAAAGAAATGGAACAAATGAAAACAAACAGTTTCTTCCTCAAGGACCTCTCACTAATCATATCGTCTTTGCAGGCAGAAGACCCAGAGTTCATTTAATCCAAAATCCATCCCTCTCCCGTTTCAAATATTTATATAAAATTGCCCTATTCTGAAAGTCATTCACATTAAATTGCACTATCAATTTGTCTTTGTATCGCAAAATTATGTTTTGTATTACACCAGCTGCAATTATATATTAAAATTTATTTGAGAAAAATAGAAGTGTGTTTGATATAACACATTGGCTGTACATTACTGTATACATTAAGGAAAAATCAAGTGAGCAACATAGTACACTTTCCAATATACGTGTATAAGTGTGTGAGCGATAATGTCTTCAATTTAGACATCAGCAGAAAAAATACATCATGAACTTCCTAAGACTCCATTATTATTGTTTGACCCTCCATTCTTCACTTGATGTAGTACTGAAGGCTTTGTCCAGTATCTTTTTCCTATAAATATGTACCTCCTATTTAGCACTATTCTTCTGAAAAATAGTCTTCATGGTTACAGTTATGCTAATAAACAAAAGGGGGGCAGGGACCAGTGCCTGCTCTTGAAGCCAAAGTGTCACAGCCTGACACGTTTCTATACTGCTGAGAGATACCTTCTCTGGAGGTGTTTCATTCTGCCAAGAGCAAATTGGAGCAGTCCAGGAAAAAGCCAATGAGTTAACAATTAATCAGTGCAGACAGTCAAGGTTTATTGCTTGAGTTCACACCTTGTCTTTCATTTCCTTAGAAGACACAAACCCTTTGTCTTCCGCTCTTGATAAGTGCACATCAATATCAAGACAGAGAATTATAGAGGTGCCACATGTACTTCTATCATCGTATTTGCAACCAAGGAGATACAGACTCAGCCACACACCAGTACATGTCACTGCATGAAACGGAGCATCACCATTCCTAGGCCATTAACTTTTCTTGTTTGTGTGCTGATTGTGGTTGATTCTTTTGGCACAGTTTACATTTACCAAGTATTAAGACCCTACAAATCATCCTGAGGCTGGAATCTTACTGTTTTCTTGATATTTCTCTGCAGTCTATATTCAGTACTGGCTGTCTAGAAATTCTGACAACAAATCTCTAAGCTTCATAGGTTGCTTATCTTGTGTGGCTGTCATGTCCCTGAATGACAGCCACATGAGGTCCTTATTTTGCCTCAGGGAAAGTCCCATTCCTGACAGCTGCAATATCTGGAGATACATTTCAAAAAGGAACAATGGTCTAGAAAGTCAGACCCCAAGGCCTTTCCGCTAGAGGAATCTACATGCTCTGAAACAGACAAGAATGTCCCTTCTCCAAAAAAAGACAAGGACTGGAGATCATCAAAAGCAATTTCCATAGCTTCATCATCTAATACTGCAGCCATTCTGACAGAGTACTTTCTGCAAACCCATTCACACAGAGTGCAAAACCAATCAGTCTGGACTGCCTGAGATGCCTACTAAGACATAAGCACTTTTTAAAAGTAGACTTTGCAATCTGGGTGTACTCAGACATCAGTGATGTTCCCTGGAGCTTGCCTCTGCTAGAAGCCAAGTTGCAATAGATTTATCTTGGTTAATGTCTGAGACACATTAACTTCATTATTGAAATCTCTGTGTTGTTCACCAGTGGCACCTCTTTGGTCAAACTCAGTGCTCAGCAACACCTTGATTATTTCTCAGGTATATATATCAAAATTCAGGTAAATTTCCTATTCTGTATATTGTTTCCCATGGCTCAGTTGATATTCAAGACTTTGTCATAGCACCCATTAACCTTATTCTTATTCTCCTTCTCCCTAAGGTAATTCAGGGAGTCATATTCAGAGAATTGTAACATATAAATGCATATTTCAATATTTTGGCCAATCTTGGCCAAAACAAACATGTTTTGGGGGCCTTCAAAATCTTCCCGTAAGGTTTTTAAGTACCATTACCTTTGATTCTTGCATCAAGTCAAAGAGTAAATCCCACATCTGTTCCCTTTAACAATATGAAAGTTTAATAATCCATAGGAAGAAGAGAAAAACTCAAAAAACAACAGAAAAAGTGTTATAAAATCCATTTTTCTCCAAAGTGGAGCAAGCTCCTAATCTGATTGCCTCAGCATAACTATGTCTCCATTGCTACTCAAAACACAACATACTGGACTATCTTCTATAGTTTGATGAGTCTGGTTCTATATAGATATATTTGGCTGCTCTAAGTGGCATTTGGCTGCCGTGCCAAGTTTTTTCCACTTTCATAAAGGCTATCCCAAACCCAATACTCCCCTTAGCAAGTATTAAATCTACTTTTATCTGAGCTGATGGATGTGCCATTTTAACCTATAGATATACGGTGCTTTTCAGCAATTACTTCAGCTAAAAGGATGAATGAGCTCCATGACATAGCACCCTCTCCATGCATTATTTATAAGGAAGAAATCTTCGTAAAACTGCATCCAAGGTTCTTCTTAAAATAGCCCCTACGTTTCATATTAGCAAAATCTCTTCATTTATCTGTGTCCTTTCCAGAGCTCTATGCAGGAAAAATATAACGGCATTCCAGGAGAAAAATCAATGCTATTCTGTCTGAAGATGAGAGAGTCAATGGAGCAGAGTCATATAGAGACACTCAATAGGAAACACTGAGCACTACTAGCACATGTCTAAATAACGGTATGACTCAAGGATTCATAGAGAACAAACTCTATCTGCTGGGATTCAAAACTTCAAGTTCTCCTGGAAAAATAACTCTCTTTTTTTGGAGTGTCTATGTCCTAGTCTTGAAGTAGATGCCTCCACTTGGTCAGCTCAATAGATGTAATTCTTCACAGGCTCTGTTGACTTGATCTCATGGCTTGGTTCATATCCCTGACCACAGAGGTTTGGTGATCTTTGTGACACTAGAGGATGTCCTCTTTCAGCTTTAGCTACAGTTCAGTGGGGAATGGTTTTGTATTAAGACAATCTTAACAGACGTCTCAGATATTGCAGGACATCACAGACTATTATAGATGATGATGTAAGATTAACTGAAGGGAGACTTAGATCTCCACTGTCTAAAATGGAAGCTTAGATGTTTACCTTAAAAATAGGCACCTACATGTACACACCTAAATTTAGGTTTCCTAGTTTCAAATGGAATCCCTCCTCTAAGTTCAGATGAAATGGACTGCACCAATTATACATAAAATGCAACTTTTTAAAGACAGTAGATTTAAGCAGCCAATTCACAGCATACGTAATAAAACACCTTAATTTTTCCAGAAATTGCTCAGTATCTCTGAGTAGCATTGTGAAGAAAGTATTTCATGTGCTTCTTTTAGGAAGCATTTGTTAATTTCAGGTATCATCTTCACACTTTCTGTTGCCAGTTAATACCTGAACACAAATTAGAAAATGTCTCTTTTGCACTCAAAATTTGGTTACTGAATATTGTATCCATACTGCATTTCTGCCAGGTCGATTAAAAAGTAAATTATTTCCTTCTTATGTGATGTAAAAATTGCTGTCTAATTTCCATCTCTATTGTTGTCTGGCTGTATATAAGTTTGTTCATATAAAACTACTTCCTACAACTATTTGTATGAAGCTAGAGGCCACAAAGTCTAAGTTGGTTTTTTTTCAATATGTCATAAGAAAGTTAAAATATAAATTACGTAGACTCGCAGCTACTCCATATGGTCATACCAGTACACTACCAGTAGAACTTAAGGAGAAGATTTAGTACCCTCACTTTGCCCTGAGAGTCAAGTTGCATGTTTTGGCTAATTGTCTTTGTAAGCAAATATTTCATTGCTTAATGGACTACATGGGATTTCATAGATATCTAAAAAAATGGTTACGTTTTCTGTGTATAACTTATCTTCAGTCAGAAGAAATATGAGTAAAATTTTGTAAACAAAACTGATGCTCCCAACATATATATTTGGCATCTTAAAATGTACAGCGTCACACACAATCATGTATGAATCCTGAACATCAATTTTAGTTGAATTTTCTTCACAGAGGAAAAAAAAAAATTATTT
>NW_010433323.1:32304-40149 GCF_000710305.1 Buceros rhinoceros silvestris | reverse complement strand
CTGCTGAAAAATTTAGAAATTTACAAGCTAAAATCATCTTTCCTGGTTGATTAAATGAAGTTATTGTCCAATAGTTCTTATGGCTAGAGAGGCTAGAAACTCTTTTAAAAATCTTACAGCTATTCTCAAACCAGACCAAGCAGTATTTCACTCATAAATTAAAAATCCCAATAGCCCTACAACAGCTGACTTGTTAGACTTTGAGCCAAAATAGATCTGATGATTGGACATAAATTAAGTATGAATCAGTTTCTTTCAACAAATTTTGAATCGTTTGGTGTCTCTAAATTAACAATGAAAAACATAACTAAGAGCCTATTGTAATGTACCCTGAAAGCAAAGACAGTTATGCCATTCATGGCTACTTCAGGACAGAACCAGTCAAGGCAGAAAAACTAAGTCTCAAAGTGAAACATCAGTCTTCTTGATCATTGGCTTACAACATAGCTTGTGGTCTTGTGATCTTATTTGTCACACAAAAAGGAGTAATCTGGGTCCTACAAAAAAAAAATCCACAGCACTTGCATAGCAGTTTTCACCTCCACAAAGTTCATTCAGACAGAAAGTTTGTGTCTGGCATTAGGGTTTTGTAAAATACATCTTATAAGAAATTCTGACATCTTTGTTTTTCCTCTGAATGGAGGCAAAATGTTGAAACAGCCAAAATACAACAGTCACCAAAAAAGAAAGATTATTCCAGAACTGAAAAAGTTGGTATGAAGGCGAACACTAGGATTCTACTTCATGAGAGCACTTGAAAAATTCAACTCAATGAATATTCTACCTCCTTTCAGTCAAGCAACTTCTGTGAGAGTTCCCCTGGGATATATACTTGATATACAGTAGCCAGAAGTGTCCTCTGTGTCCTTTACTATCCACCAGACATATGCTATTGAAGCTTTTTTCCAAATGGAAGTGTATGAAAGCTTTCATAACTCTGAACATTATTTTTTATACCTAGAAAAAAACCCACACACTAGCAGAAAATAATTCTCATTGCTTCCCATTCAATATGCCTCACTCCTGTTTTAGGGAGAAATTGGTAGGGAATAAGAAATATATCCAGTTATAAGATGATTTCATCTTTGACCTTTTCCCTGATACTGCAAACAAAATTGCAAGGTAGGAAGAGCTGGGGTAAGGATTATGAATGAGCTGTGATTCTGGTAAATAACACATTTTAATAAAACTAAAACAATTGTCAACTAAATCCAGCTGCAAAGCACTTCCTTTTGCTCCCTTCTCCTCCTGGAAAGACAGCAATTAAAATGCTTTCAGACATTAACTTCTTACAATAATGACCTCCTAAATTAAGGGGGTTAAAAGGTCCCTATCTATATGTTTTTATACCTTCACTGAGTAATTAATAATGCTTAAAATTATTAACATGAGTTTTAATGCAGGGCAAGTGCTCAATTCACTACTATCAAAATGTCAATTAAAGCTGGTTTCAAATATATGAAAGAGAATAAAAGTCTATAAAACACCAGCTTCCTTTTTTTTTTTTTCCCCTATGATTTTCATACAACCTGCAATATCTTTTTCAGGTTTTCCAAGGATGTGGCCAACCTAAACCAGCACCTGCCCTGAGATCTTCCCGTTCTGTCCCTGAAAACTTCAATACACGTTTTAGGCCATATAACCCAGAGGAGCGACCTACAACTGCTGCTGGCACAAGTTTGGATAGGCTGGTAAGGCAAAATAAATTCCACTTTCAAATTAGTAGAAATGGTTTGGTAATACGTTAGAAGAGACGTAATCTGGCAAATTTTTTTTAACAAATTTATAACACTCTATATAGTTTCTATGCCAGCTATTCTAGCATTCAGTAGATCTGTTTTTATCCACTGGAAACAGTATAGAATTACATTTTAGAACAACAACACAACTCAGGTTTTATATTAGAAATGTTTGGAGAAAATAAGCTCTTTCCTGAAGGCCAAAACCCAGATAAGCCACATCGGGTACTTTGCAGTATAAATTCTCTTTGAAAAGTTATCTACTGCGATATTTTTAATTGTTATTTTATTTTGTTAAAAATGCTTTTATGTATTAAAGCAAATTTTAGCAGCTAATTCTTTAACATATACACATTGATTTTTCCATTTCTTAATTATAAAATCACCACTGTCTTTTTTCCATCCTTCTCAAAAATTGAATTTTATCAGCTAAAACTTCAGTGATCATTAATCTTGCTTTATTTATCCAATCATTTTGAAAACAAGACTTTAACATAAGATTATTTTCTTTACTACCAGTCATTGGATTCACATTTCAGGCTTCAATGTTTTTTGGTATTTATACATCTATAGATTTATAGCGGGCTAATTATTACAGCTGTTAATAGTGTCCGTGCAATCATCTTGAGGTAAAGCCAATGAGTAAAATTAAAGAGTTTAAAGCTCCTGAATCAAAACAGACTGCATAACCTCTGCTTGCCAAGCTTATTGCTGAACACGTGCACAGCATTGATCTGTCTTGCCGAAGAGAGCGATGCTCAGGGCTGTAGCAAGATTGAGAGAAGAACCCAGCTGCAAACAGCCACCATTAGTTGGGGGTATGAGGTTTCGGTGAGCTGCACTCCCGCTGGGTGACAGGCAGGTGTTGGCTGCACTGGGGCACCAAAATGTCTTGCTATGGTTCTGATCACAGGCCTAAAATATCTAGAGGTTTCTCCAACATGCATTTTAAATTACTGAGCAGTAACCCAAATATACTAATTCAGATAAGGACCTGGGTGTCTTCTTGCACCATCATTCAGCAAATTCGCTTCCACACTGCCAAGTCTTTCCGATCACCTCTATCTATACTGTATTCTAGCTATATACTGTCAATCTTCATCAAAATTCAACTGGAAAATAACATGGCATTTCTAGTCAAGACACGGAATTACCTTGCAGCAAAAGGCAACATTTGTTAGTTCTCTGCTCTTCTGGAAATCATGTAGCCTGGTTACCCTAAAAGGAGAGGCAGGAAAAGACGCTTACCTCCATTGATGACTTAACTCTTCCTAACACAGCAAGTTCATAACCCACTGTAACATCTTCGGCTAAAATTCTGGCTGGCAATACTCAATCCATATTTGACAGGATCTTACTTTTACCCTTTCACTTTAGATTCAGGGAACCAGCCCTTGAGTATGGCTCAGTGCAGGGACTTGGATCTTAATCTAGAATTGGCCAGGATGAAGTGAAAGGTCACCAAAGCCTGTAGGTTTCAATCATCCTCCATCAAAGCTAAAGGCTGCAAAGGGAGGAAGAGGGAAGAAGACCGTAAAAAGAAAGGCTGGTAGCACAGTTCAGTTTGCATTACTCTTATGTTGTAACATCAGTTCAGGCATTTTTGCAATGAAAAAGGCAGGTTTAAGAGACATTCCATATTGACATAAGGATAATAAATCTCAACACATTAATATCCTTTTTAAACTACAAGATTCCAAATTACTGAGCAACATCTTGGATAAGGCAGAGATGTGTCATATGCTGCCAGCCTGTAAATGTTGTAACTAATGAAAATCGCCAGTGCAAATAACTTATAATAACTTGTAGACTTTCAGAGGGGAACTTGTGTCCATATAATTTAACTAGGTTTGTTCATGCATTATTTTGGAAAAAAATCCAAAGTTTAGCATTGCTGCTGTTACTTTTAAAAGTGTTCAAGCCAAATACCTATTTGTTTTTCTTGCTGGTGATATTACAATAATAACTATTTATGGTCTGTTAGTGATGAGTGTTGGTATCAAATCCATCTCCAAATGCCAATGGTGCGTATCTCCTGGGCTGAGACCGACAATCCCTCAAGCTGGAGATCGCCACTGACCTCAGCTGAAGCGAGGAGAGGTTGTTTATGTGGATTAGAGCAGAAGGCCTTGTTTCAGGACTGTAGTCCCTTAACAGCACTTGTGAAAGGTCGCTGCCTGCATCTCACACCAACCTGGGCAATTTTATGCAGAATTACATAAATACTGCACTCCTGTCTCGCAGGAACACCATTCAACCTGCCTGCATCAGATCCTTAGCATTTAATGTACTGAATCATGCCCTGAATCACATATCTCTCTTTATTAACTATAGACAGAGCCTGGAGGACCAGCTTCATTTAGATCCTCCTAACACTTGCATTGCCAACTGGGCGTAAGGAGAATCCCTCTCACAGCAGTCTGCAGAAGGACCCTTTTTTATTGCTTGCTTCGCACATATGTACAGCATTATTAGTATTTTGATAGTAGTGTCAAACCATTAAAGTCCCTTTTGATCATTATAGATATAAGAAACAAATCTTTCCTTGTGAGTCAGCTCACTGGCTCTTCAGTGTTACATTAATGCTTTTAGAAGTCTGTTCTGGAGTTTGTATTCATAAAACAGTCAGACAACTGAACTTTAACTGTCGTCACAAAGTCCAAACATGCAGCTACATAAACCTCAAAAGAAGAGACAAACAATTCTGCTTTCATGTCTTTGACGGAATGTCCTCAGAAAAGATCAAGTTTAGAAAATATTTCCTCTGCATCTCAATCTTATAGAAACATATAGCATACCTGAACCAATTTTTTTAACTCCTGCTCATAACCCCTTTTATAAGGTTAATACAGTTGAACATATTTTGTCAGCTATGTTGCACAAGGCAACCTTCATAAGAAGTCTCACTGAAATCACCAGGTACTAAACCCATCTGAGAAAGTGCTCCTTCATCCTTGCCTGAACTTGTGTGCTTCATCCAGCTATTCAATTCCAAGAGAAGGGAAAGCGGTTTCCATGTGGTGTTGTCATTGCTGTTAACTAGTGAGACTTAATAAATAAGAAATAGATCAATACAAATTGCAATACAATTATCCTCCAAAAGCAGTGGTATAACCACTTTAAAAATGCACTAGATGTATTCAGGAAGTTATGTAGAGTTTGGGAGAATTGTCTAACCATAGATGTAAACCACCATCCGAGACATCCCAGAGTATCCGGAACATGGGACCAGCAGATATAACACAGAATCTGAGCAGATCAATATAATTCTAGAGCAGCAGTGGGAAGTTGGGCAGAACACGCTACTGCATCTCAAGCAATTCAAGATACCTATGCTAAGGCAATTTAAAAACTTCTTCACAGCATAAGGCCTAAGAGTCAGGCTCTTTCTGAAGTCAATGGAGAGAGACACACATCTTTAGAGAGTAGATATGCAACACTGAGATGTCTCAGAGAGTCTAAGACATATAATTGAGGTGGCAGATAGGACAGTGCTTTGGGATGTTCATGGCTTCCTGGACTGGCAGCTTAAGGCTGGACAGAACAGCCTAGAGGATGCCTACTATGTGGCACCAAGTAGGAGAGCAGAACTGAGCGCCAGCTGTTCTCTGCAGGTCCCTTTGGGTGGAATTCATCTACATAAACATAGTCACCTAATGCTATTTAAGATGCCTACAGTCTGCAAGATGTGAGGGGAAAAAAAAAAAAGACTGAAAGCCAAGTTACAGGAGACATGGCTGGAAGTCAGGTCTACTAAATTCGCTTGCTGCCTAGGTTTAGGTAACTGAATTCCACCCTATTTCTCTACTAACTGTAACAGAAGCAAAAATGAGGAATTTTCTGATCCAGTATAGAGATCCATAGTGTAGATACCCATAACCTGCTATCTAGATTTGAAATCTAGATGACTGTAGTTTTTACCGTTAACAGAGAGAAATAAAGGTCTTCATTCAGTTGTCTAAACATGACAACTGGTTTAGGCAACTGAATTGACACCGAATATTTCTGAGGCACTATTCATCTCATCCTAAAGTTTACATTTAAACAGCTCAGAGAAATCATTCTATATCCCTCTGCTACAATGTGCCTCAGTCTAGGCATCTAACAATTACACCTAAAGTTCAGTAAGATAAATACTGTCAGAAATCAAATAATTTTAACGACTTAGCTCAACTGCTTCTGTAGAGCATGATCTAAAATTTCTCATTTAAAATCAACTGTTTGCAAAGACTCGTTATCTTCTCTGTGGTTGCCTGTTTGGTATAACCTGTGGTTTATTTTGTTTTGTTTTGTTTTGTTTTTCTGTTCCCTGAATCTGTTTCCCTATTGCTTCCCAGAGGACTATCTGGAGGACAATGCAACATGGTGTAAGATTTGGTATTCTTATTCTTCACATTCATTCCCATTTGTCTTTGTATAACGCTGGGCAAAACACTTCTTTAAGTTTCATCTTCATAATCTTTTTTTGTGTGTGTCTCATAGGCTAAAATGCTAGCAGTTCTTTCTGTAATTTTGCATTCTGGCTGATTTAATTCTGCCCAGTGCCCAGACCTGCAGGTTCCTTCCAGTATTTTTCTCCCACTTCAAGGATGATGCCTCCCCCCAGGATGTATTCCCTCAGTGAGCTAAAAGCTGGCACAAGCGTTCTCGTGGTCTCAGACCCCACATATGCGGGGCCAGCAATGCAGACACTGCAGTGGCATTCAGCTCCGGGTCCTGTGCCTTGGGAGGGCACTGGAGAAATGCAAACAAGCTCCCAGGCCTTCCTGGGCTCTCTCCCTATAATTGCCCCTGTCTTGCTGTCCAATCTTGGGCAAACCACTGAGTTCCTCTGTGGGAGGTTGGTAAAGTAGATGCCCTTGTGCTTTCCAGTTTTCTCAGTTTTTGGGAATGTTAGAGGCTCCTGGTTTCCGACAGAAGGCCTCCTCGGCAGGGTTCAGCACAGCCCAAGGGGAAGGCAGGAACACAGCACCATGCAGATATGCATCACCTCACTTGAGAAGTACCTCAAATCGTTTAGCTTGGGCTATTATACCCTGCTTCTTAGCAGGACTAATTAGTCTACAGAGAACAACTGATATAGCCTACTACCTTCTGCACTTCAGCTGCCTCAAGTGCCTCTGTATCCACTGCACCCCCATACAGCACAGTGCTGCCTTAATTCAGCTGGAATTTCTCCCGAGAACATACTGCAGCCTGACCTGGCTGGACGTGTATAAAATAATTCCACATTTTCTTTCAGGAGGACATGGAAGCTTTCTTGATTTTCCACCAGGGAGCTGATGCACCATTAACCATGTAATACATAATGCACATGCATACTATGGAGACAGGCATATGAGAAATCAGCCATGGCATTCTGTGAGTGATTTACATTCAAGCACAGTATAGTGGCTGCATAGATAAGTGGATGAGCCTGCACCCAATCTGAAAAAGAAAACCTCTCATGCTCTTTAGCCTTTATTCCTGAAGGGGAATATATTGTGTCACACTTTGTAGGAAATTGTTCTTTTCTCTTCTCTCCTATTTTCCTTAAAATAAAAGTTAATAAAGTCTCAATTTCCATGAGAAAAAGACCCTGAAACATTTTTTAGGGATAAACTGGGTTGTATTTTAAGTGTCCATTCAGTCATATTTTAATTTTTATTTTAATCCATTGTGTAATGATTTTTGTTACAATAAAAAAAAATGCAGTAGTACTGTAACAAATCTGTTGTGAACAATTCCTTCCCAGTGTTCCAAAACTACATGAAGTAGAAAATATGATTTAATAAAAAATTAATCTGCATTGCATTTTAACTATAAGAGACCAGAATTAACAGGACAGTGTACTGTGAAGACATTGATCTGAATTGCCCAGGATATCCTCCAGGACACTCCTGAAAGTGAAGTTTATGTTTCAGTTTTGTTAGAATACATTTAGTCCAGAGTCTAGAAATGTTAAATATACGCAGTGATAGGAGAATTTTCTTGAGATGGGATGTTTATTGTCAACATTTTATTTCTCAAGACGCCCTGGAATAAAATCCAATAGGTGTAAATCTTAGAGGGTTTAAAACACTGAGATTAATTTTTCAAACACCTCCTAAGTACAGAGACCATAGGG
>NW_010433323.1:25994-32156 GCF_000710305.1 Buceros rhinoceros silvestris | reverse complement strand
GGGAAAGATGCAAACAATAACAATGTAAAAAACTTCATAACTCAGGAGGTTTTGGTCACACTCTTGAGAGTGAAGATGACAGGCTCATGCAGGTGTTTTGGAAGCCCACTGACTTCCCACTGGCTACGCCCTCTGCAACCCTTAGATGCTGTGCTGTTGCATGTGCCATTTCACCCTGTGTGATGTTAATCAGCAGATGATAACTCCTGTAAAACGAGGTGTATAGCTCCTCCAGTTTTAGGTTTTGTGTGTTTAAACAGAGTGCTGTTTCTTATTAGCTGTCTGGATAAAATGCACACAGTGAATAAATATGTTTTACAACATTTGTCAGGATCATTTGGTCTCAGATTTAGGATTTTCCTGATTCTCCAAAAATAGGTGTTTGCTTAGTGTCGAGTTTTGTTTATTCTCAGTTTCTGTGTCACAGCAATATCTAAGTAAGTTTAAGTCTGTGCAATCACTTTTTCCTTCATGGTTAACACCATTTTCAGGTGGCAAAGGCAGATGAATGATGGCGGCTGTCAGAACCCTCCTGGGAGACCTGCCAGAGTCCTGTTTTTAAAACCAGTGATATTATTCCATCCCCCACGCTGCTGTGTCTAATGCATTGCATTCCTAATGCACATGAAGCGGTTACTAAGAAAGAGCTTTATCACAGTGGTTACCTCTGTCTTCAGGTGGAATGTGTCTCCCTGCTGTTCAGACCTTGCTTAGTATGAGCAAGGAAAGACCATCTTCTGACAGTAACAGAAAAGACAAATCTCTACTTCAATTAGCTGTCTAAAAAACGCACAGTCTTGATTACCATGTAGTGTCTGCCTTGCCTGAAGAGTAATGTGTTGCCTGTCTCTTTGAACACAGTGTCTGCTTCAACATCTCTTAAAAATATGCTTGTTAGTACTAGTTGAAATTCTTTTACCTGATGGGTGTGAAGACCCACAGAGAGTCATCATTTCATTTCCAGGAAAGTCTTAGGGCTTTGAATTATATTAGGCATCCCTGTTACAGAGATGTGGAATACAAAACTTGCAGGAAGAATCCACTCCTGATCACTAGACTTCTCTGCCCATGTTAAGACAAAGAAATGGCAAAGTCATGGGTCATCAGTTGCAGTACATTGAAAAATTATGAGATTCCTGAGCTTGGCTATTAGGGTAAAGAAAAACAAGATATACACATCTGTGCCATATCAAACCAGACTAATGTGAAGTGGGATTTACGTGCCCCAGCCTTTCATGTTTCTAATGTTGCTATCAAAGTCTGAGCTATCACCTCATTCCTTTACTAATCGATGTAGAGAATTAGACACCTCCAGACCTTGCTTAAGGTCATTTGGTGATGACAAGAATCTGAATTACCTTCTGAATTACCCGTTTCTCCCCACTGAATACGAAGAGAATCTGAATGATTAGCTCACACATCCAATTTGTAGATGTCTAAATGTAACTATAACTCTGGGCTTTGGAGTCGGGCTTTATGAATCAAATGCGTACAAAGGAGATTTTTGGTCTATAAAACATATCAATGCATAGTTCCAATCATACTTTTAATCATACTCATCATCATGGTATCATCAGGTACGTCGAAGGATGAATAGTCTCCAACAAAAATAGTTCAATAGGAGGCTGCACAAGTTTTAGTCAATGGCAATTCCCCTTTGTAAATCTGGATTAGAATCTACTTCCTTCCATTTGATGTTTTAGGCTCTGCTCAATAAGGACTAGACGGGTTTTCCAATATAAAGTTTGTATTACAGGTCTCTGGAAGATGAGTCTAAGCAGGAAGTACATAAACACCGATCTTTCAGCTAAAAGATAGATCACATTTCATTTCACATGACTGTGCATGAGTCTGTGCACAAGAAAACCTGAATTCTTAATGATCTTGCTAATGCTAAAGAAATGTAGTGACTATATAAACATCCTCTGCACTTTAGCATTTTGACATGACATGAAAAGAAAAAATATGGTTTAAAAATTGGTAGCAGGGCTTACATCCCCACTTGCAGTGCACAAACCAGGCTCAGTTACATGCATCCAAGTAACAACGGTGATTGAAGGTAACAACGATGACTGACTAGCTGCCTGGAAGGTGTTACACTGTGATGAATTGTTAATTGACGCATTGTTAATATGACTACAACGAACAAGTTCTAAGTTTCCATTTAAAAATGGGTTTTGCAATATATGACCAGTTCATTTACCACTAGAGAACTAGAGGGTTTTTGGTGCGAGTATAGACCATAAAATATCTTCTCAGCAACAAAGTTAGTTGTGCACATGTGGGGTTAACAACAGAGAAATTAAAGGTTTGGTAATTTCTGTATTAATTGCAAGTAGTGATTCTCATTCTCCAAAGAAAAATACGTGTTACACTTTACTGGCAATTAGTTTTCTCCAGTCTTTGCCAGTTATTTTTATTTTGCTAGACTGCAGCACACAGTTATATTGTGAACTCATAAGAGGAGCGTGTAATGCCAGAATCCACTTCTAACAAATAGCAGGTTACAGCAGACCCAAAACTGATTTCCCAAGCCAAACATCTCATACAATTTTCTTTAGTTGTAACAGACAGAAATTGACAATTTATGGACTATTATGTGTACCACTAGTGGTTAGAGGGGAGGTAAAAGATAGGGACTAAAAAGGTTTGCCTTCATACAAACAGTGACCCTTTTGTGAACTTTCTTTAGTCAAAACCAGGTATTTTACATTATGGAAGATTTCTTATATGTTCCTCCTGGTTTTCTCTCCCATTCCCCAATCATAGCACCGTATCATCTAGGTTGTTGAGATGGCAATGCAGCATGCTTCTGTAATGCAGCTACCTGTCTGTAAACAGCAAAGCTTGGGTGGCTAGTTACAGATATTCATTGATGGGAAAGCCAAGACATTTAACGATAGTGGGGAAGGAAAGTATTCATGGTGTGTGGTTTTACTTATCATCATTTAAAGACAAGGTTGTGCACCTGTTAACAGATTCATCACTTTTTGTATCCCAGGTCTGGGGGCAGGCCCTGCCAGCATCACAGCTCCACATTAGGGCAAAAGGCATAGCTCCACTATTACCACTCCAGATCCTTAGTCACCACGAAAAGTACAACACCTGCAAGATGCTTCAGTACATCCCACTCTGGATACTGGCGTATACTGAGGTACGCAGTAATAGAGAACTCCAGCTACCGGATTAGGACTTAGTAGCACAGACTCTTTCCACTGTTGGTTAAGAAAACAGGCATCTTCAGAGTATAATTCCCAGTCTAATGTAGACATCTGGCAGAGGCTGCATGAATAGATCCCCGGAAGTGCCAACATTTCTCAATCAGCTACGAATACCTTCAGGCTTGACAAGATATTTAGCTTACAGTGGGTTAGATCTGAGTTAGATTAACCCCTGCTGAGCAGTCAATACTTGACTTCTCCACAATTAACCCTATCAAAATGAGTGTGACTGAGGCTATTAGAATTTAGGACTTAGGTGTACTCTGGGGACTGAGTAGATGCTCACAAGTCCACTGTGCTTTGGTGGCATTGCAGTCTGGCGGCAGCAACCATAAATGACCATCATGTACATGTCTTTGTTGTTTTTCTTGGGTTTTCCTGCTTCTGCACTGAATGTATGTCATGTACATGTCATTTCTGGTACATAAGAAATGGAACTCACTGTGTCTTATTCATTGTCTATAATACAGGTGCTCTGTGGAGATGGGTTTATTCATCTCCCATGGTAGCAATGGTGAGCTGGTCAAGGTGGTCAATAACAGGCAGAATTCACTTGCTGAAACACAAGTGCCTCATGCATCTGCATGGAGCTAACAGATGTGATAAGGGCCCTGCAGAAGTTCTTCAGTCTTGTGGATGCTCCAGAGGACTTAAAAATGGCTTTAGATTGATTTATTTCTGTATTGAATGAGGGAACCAAGAGCCTACTCATAAGAACCTAAATTAGACCAAAATGATGCAGCTGGCCACCTGAATGACTCCCTAGAGTCATGGGCTGTCCAGAGAAGGGCATCTAGGGCCTTCGCGTGAGGATCTCAGGTATGGTGCAGGATCCACTGGAGAATGGTACTGGCATCTGGAAGAGAGGGAAGGCCTCCAAAGACAGTGGATACCTGTGTGCAGACAACTGAGTCCCACTCCAGGTCTCCACTGTCTGAGGTGGGGTTCTTTGACATGTCAGCACGCTCACATGTCAACTCCCACACTGAGAGCTTTTAAATTGAGGCGATACTACCTCACTACCAGAGCCTGATGGACAACTGACATTGCTATTCGTTTGTATGGAAACAAACTACATTGCTGATACACAAACACCTCTTAACAGTCCCTAGGATAATTGCCTTTGCTTTACTGTACCAGTAATTTTGCCTTCCTATTATATATTTGGACAGCATAAATACTACATAGGAACCCAAATGAAAACAAACGAATGAAAGCTGGTTTTCTTCTTAAACACTCAAACCCATAAAAATTTCCAGTACATAATAATAACTGTTACCTAAGTAACTGCTACAGCGACTAAAGTAAAAAGCTAATTGCTTGAAGTGCATTGCCTTTTTTAATATAGCATGCCTACAGTGCTCATATATTCGAAGTGCAATGTATTTGCAGAAATAAAAAGAATTTGAGAAACACATTTCTTCTGCTGGAAAAAGCAGCAGTCACTTACAGAAAAAAATCCACTGCATAATAAATGAACCTGGAAGAAACTTCCTTTTCCATGATCTCACAAGGAATGTTAATGGGTTTAAAAATAAGAGAACATTTATAAACTTGGAAACAACGTGGACATAAAAATCCTTTCAACTATTACTCATTCATTCAAATGAAATTCAGTTGTCCAAATGGAGACACCTAACCCTATAGCTAGCCAAATAACATCTCCTTTACTGTCAGCTGAGAGAAATAAGTCCTTTCAGGGCACATTTGATCTGAGCTACCTTAAAAATCTCTATTGGATTAAGACACAATGGCACCCTTCAGTACATGTTTTTCACCATTGACTGCAGAAGAGTTTGTAGCTCAGACATGGACACTGACGTCCTCTGAGATTAATTTCGTTCTCAGACCCTGTCTTATGGAGTTCATGGTCTACTAACCTGGTTAGACTATGAAATTACTATCATACACCTCGACTGCATTTCTGCTTAATTTGTTTGGGCAACACGAGGTCACCCTGTGCTAGTCATTGAACACATATTAAAAATATGTTCCTGTCTTGAACACCTTAAAGAGATCTTTCAGCTGTTCTTTTCTTCTGAAGTAGAAGACGCAGGTTTCCCAGTTGTCGCTCATTGTCTTTGTATGATTCTCTAACCATCCATTTGCACTATGGGAATGGAGTGATCCAGAAAAAACAGTCAGCTGTTTCTGTAAAGCATGATCTTCACAATATCCAGGTTAACAAAGTCTGAACTGGCAACCTGTTTGCCCCTCAGAGGAAAGAGGAGAAACTTTACATAGTCTTCCCCACGCCACTTTTGCTTGGGCAAATCAGTTCAGATTACACCTCTAAGCGTGGAGTAGCAGAGAAGCAATGCTGTCGAGGATACAGAGCTCCTGGACACTGTGAATACCCTCCTCCTCATGAGGTACAGGGCACTTTCACAAGTAGTGATGGAACTGGAAAACCATGGCTGCTTTTATCTGCAAACCATCTCTCCCAGATTATAATGCCCACATTGTTGGGAAAGAAGAGGACAGCTCCTGTCTCAATCCCACCCAGCTCCTTATTCCCAGGACAGCTAGAGTCACACAGGTGGGGTGGTAGGTTGTTGGTAGGTGGAAAATGGTGAACTCAGCACCTCTCTGCCTGCAGAGAAGCCCAGCTTCATCTCACTTTTCATCAAGTCACCCCTTGCACGATAAAAATTAGTGTGGCAAAACCGAGTCCCTTAAAAATCTCTTTTATCACTAAATCAGCTGGATATAGACAGATAGGAGAGGGATTGGTTAGAGAAAAAATACTGCCTGTGAAATGTGCAGCAGCTCACCAAGGAATGTGACCATCTGCAAGCTGACTTGGTAATGTCCTGAGACAGAACCCCTGGAGTTCTCAAGCTAGTTGTGAAAGCACTTTTAAAAAATCTTATTTCCCACAGGTTGTGAAGCTGATTTATTTCTGTGCTAAAATGTGAAATAACACGGCTGGCAAACACTC
>NW_010433323.1:25231-25910 GCF_000710305.1 Buceros rhinoceros silvestris | reverse complement strand
TTCACAAATCTAGAAAATAGTTAATGATATATAAGGACATATTCTTCAATGTCATTTATTCCTCAATGTCTCCCCATGGCAAAGGTACCGTAATCACTTCAAGGCCCACACCTACATGTTTTTCCCCCATTTGAAGCACCAGAGTATCTGATGCTTAGAAAATCCATATTTGCTTTTCCCTTGTTCAGGTAGCCATGCCCGAAACCAGCTGGGAATGTTTTGCCGTTTTTCACTATTCAGGGTGAGAAATAATAGGATTAACAACACTAAGTTTCTTTTTAGGATTTATTGCTGAATGCTATGTTATCTGGTTTTGAGGCCTTACTCTGTTAGCTGTTGGCTTGCTGAAGTGTCCTCTAAGAAAGCAATACTCACACCATGAACCAGGCTAATGATAACCTTCTCATAAGAAGTCTAAGGCTCAGCCTTAATTTGCACAACTCACCATTTAATTTTAATGGATTAAATCGCATAGTCGGGGGAAATGTGCTCTGATAAGAATACACCTGTGAATGCTTCATTCTCACTGCACTGGTGGAAGTTGCCATAGTAACTTGTCCTGATAAGTAAATCAAGCTTTGCCTGTTATCAGAAACCAGATGGAGCAAAGAATCCCGACTATGGATCTTTAGGCAGCTGTTAAAAGTCAGACTGAAGTTCAACTAGAGGTAAGTAGGGA
>NW_010433323.1:8175-25136 GCF_000710305.1 Buceros rhinoceros silvestris | reverse complement strand
TCTGTCAGACAGAAATCATAGGCGTAGTATGTTGGTATAAAGGGATTGCAGAGGAAGAGGAGGAAGAGCAAGGAATTGTACAAATTTTCATTGCTAATAGTTAAATGTTCTCGTGATTTAGAAAGTATATTTATTTAAACAAGATTCTGATATTCCGTATGGTTTGCTCCATGCCTTCTGTGACTACCATATCATAATTGCTTAGTCAAAGCAATTTTTATTCTCTAGTCAGTCTTATGGGGGTCAGCCCAGTGTAGGAAAATTGAATTGTCTTAATTCTCTTTCTTATGACATCATTTATAACCTGCAGGAACTTACATTCGCTTTCTTTTACAGCACCTGTCTGTGGCTGGGTAATGATTTGTGAAGGAGAAAGGCAACACGATTTTCATGGGCCAATGTGGGGATCTGTGCTAGACTAGCAAAATACTTTTTTCATGGAGTATGACAGTCACCAAAAAAAAAAAAAGTGGTGCAGAGAAAGGTGCTGGATATTCCACTGAGGGAGCTCTGGAGCACAGGGAGCAGGGGAACAGTACAGGGAGGCCTGAAGAGATTTCATCATGCTGTGAATGTGCAAGCAGGGAGGTTTGAGGTGGCCAGGAATTTCGATTCTGGGAATTGGCTGTATGCTTACAAGCAGGTTCAGGGAACATCAAAGCTTTGAGACCTTTTCTTGGGAACACAAAGTATGTTCTTGTCTCCTTGTATCCCCAGCAGCCAAAGGGCAAGCAGTAAAGTTTTTACATTTTTCCTGTATGTATAGGTTTTAATTTCCCTGTAGGCTTTGGTGTGAAAGGCCACAATGATACAGCCAGTGCAGGAAGGTGCCTAGTGCCCTACACCTACTGGTCTGTTGATAAGGGATGGCAGCACCGTAGCCTGGTGAAGACATCCTATAGCTCTGAGCGCGGAGCTGGCTGCCACCACAGAAGTACGCTGCTACTCTGCATGACAAATTCAGGGGAGGGAGGCTACAATCATACGCCTTTGGTAGCCCACTTATGAATACAGAAGAAAAGCCAGGAGGTACTTTTCACCAACACAATCACTAGCTTTTAGCTTTCAGGATGCACTATACAGGACAGCTTGAGCTAACTACGCTCTTCATCAGAAAAGATACTAATCCTGAAAGGATCCAGGGGCATCACAACAATTTGAATTTCAACAAGCTAATCAGAAAGCCCAAGGTTATCCTGACTCAGGAACATACTAAGCCTCTATCTATTTTCCATGAAGAGCACTTATCTGCACATTTTTATTTTGGTATTTTGCCAGGTTTTCCTAAGTAGGAAAATAAAGTGTAAACACAGAAGAGATTTGTCTTGCATAGCACATTTCTTAAAGGGCTAGAAGTCATGTGAGATAACATGAGGCAAGTTATATGTTCTGAAAACAACTGAACCCAAGAAGCATGCCATCATAAAAGCAGAATGGGTAAACCAGTTCAGACAAAATAAGAAGTGACTCTACTTTTTCTCCCATATGTGATTGAATTCATTACTCACAACATGAAGGAACTATTGCTCTAAGAACTGTAAAAACACATAGCTTTTGCACCAAGAAACGTGAGTCAGAAATTAATGCAGATCCTGACCACCCCAGCCCTTGGTCATTGAATACTATTTCCTTTGAAAAGCAGGCAGGAGGCATGAATAAGGCAGATAATTCTTGTGTGCTTCTTCTTTATCTGGATTTACTCAGGACTGGAAACAGGAATAAGCAAATTAAATGAAATACAGTAAGCTTCTGACCTAGTCTGCTATCTCAGGTCAAAGCAGAATTGCAGCTGTATTTTAAAGATTTCAAAGGTTCAGAAGAATTAAGTACTCCAGTTTGGGGTGGTTCTGAATTACATTCTGAAATGCAGCTTTAAAGAAAAAATCATAGCTAGGTATCGCCTGGCTTTGACGCATAACTGTAGAAACTGAAACACATCTGTAGGTCTGCATAGTCTGGACAAGGCCATGAGAGACAAACTTGCAGAAGGATTGTGGAGAGCAGTCTACTGATTGATGTGGTGCTTTGCACCTTTCCAGTTCTTCTTTACTTCTGAATAACAGCTTTTGGCTTGTCTGCTTGCATATTGTTAGCCAAATCTTAAAGAAGTTATAGTCACAATGGTGAAGTTCTCCTGGATTTTAATGATGTGACCTGCGGTCTCCATTATTTTTTCTTTTTGTAACTCTTTTGACAGAGCTTTGCCTTCCTCTTGAACCTGCAATGGAGTTCTAACCCTTTGCTTTTTCCTTCACAGGCTGTATCTCTGCATACAGTAGCTGAGTTATAAATTCAGCTTCATGAGCAGTTGTACTGTAGAATAAAATAAGACAGGCAAAGCATCTGTAAGAAACAAAGCTTGCTGAGATGTAAGTGCCTTTGATCAGAAAATGTGGCAAGGGCATGGGGAAAATAAATAGGTTTATCTTAAAATAGGACATAGTTTAAAGTCATTCCCAGTGTGAAAGTATTCTCTTTGCACAGCTGAAACATAAATGATGTAAGATCGATGTTAGATGTTAGCTAGGCTATTCTAGAAAGGACTCT
The DNA here is from genome assembly GCF_000710305.1 of Buceros rhinoceros silvestris. Classification (NCBI taxonomy): domain Eukaryota; kingdom Metazoa; phylum Chordata; class Aves; order Bucerotiformes; family Bucerotidae; genus Buceros; species Buceros rhinoceros. The sequence continues at coordinate 22,589 of NW_010433323.1, read as the reverse complement.
GCAAAAACTGTGCTAACTGATCACCACCAATGAGTTTACTTGCTGTATGCCTCAAGACAGAGAAATTGAAAGAGCATTTAAAACCAGGAGCAAGTCAATGAAGAAATTAAACCACAAAATGACAGGAAGAAGATGGGAAATGCATAGGCTGGTTCAACTGGTTGTTGAATTAAAATTATTATATATGCAGCCTCAGGAAATAAAAGCTCCCAGTCCCTTCAACATAGTTTATAAAGTTTTGCTCCAATAATAAAAAACAACAATAAGCCTCTCTTATGAATTATAGCAATTATCTCTCTGCTGCGGCAAGGCAACTCTGAATCCTGTCATATTCCCCCAAGAAAAGAAGCAGAGTGTGCTGTTATTTACCACAGACCTCAAGAAAGTTAACAACATTTTCTTATTATTGTTTCTCTGAAGCACAAGAGCGCTCAGCTGTCAGCCCACGGCACTTCTGGATTTCACACTGTGAGTAGCCTTCCACATCCCTGCGCTTTGTTTGCACAGGTTGCCCTCTGTGTATGAGCAGCAAGTTGACATGGAATTAGACTGATTTCGTACACTGTTATAGGGCAGTGGTTTATTCATTGGTTATGAATCTGGAGAAAATAAAATCCAAGTTTTTTCTCACTTACAGATCTTAGCTGACTTGTGTGAAAGGAAACTGGTGCAAATCGTATTATAAATGGAAACAGGTTTTTTTCTATACCACCTGTCATGGAATGTAAGAAAAGTAATGCTAGTGTTTCCTTGTTAGTAGTACTTCATCTAGATTCCCTGGTTGTTGTTATAAGGTTGACGTAGGTGATGTGTTAAGGTGAATGGACTAGTAGCAAGATTAAAGCCACCTGTACTCCTTCCTCTATAGATAAGAAAGCTGTTACTACTTCATTTTACAACGCACAAAATAGTTACACTCAAACTGGCTCAAATGCTTTTTTTCTCAAAAACATTACCTAAAAACTGGAGAATTGTCCTGTTAAATTACACTTGAATGGAATAAAAAGTGAACTAGTGTGGGTAAATAGGATTCATTAAATTTATGCAAGATGTTACGTTAAACCAAAAGGTTTTGGAGCATCTGGGATGTCTTTATCTGAAGGTTTTCATGTTCTGAAAGTATAGATTTATTTGTATCATATAGGTAGATCACATATACATATAGCTGAGGTTTTCAAGCTTGCAGACTAAAAATTTTGTAGTCTAAACAGAGATGTTTTGAGCACCCATGAAAGAAAATTTTGAACATCCCATGTCTGTACCATCATTCAAAAGAGAACAACCTCTACAATTAACTGTTTAGAATGGAGAGAGCCTGTTCTCACTCTTTCTTTTGACAGCGATAAACTCTTTGCATCATGAACAGCCTTAGCCATAGATCTCACTTAAGGCCAAAGCTGTGCATCATCTCATTGTCAGTATTCAGCCACACGCCCCTGCACTTGCGGTCTCCAAGCTTGAATCCCAGGTTTCATAGTCAGTCATTAAAATTGTGTCAGGATCTTTTGTCTCAACGCACCAGGATAAACCCTGATTTCTGAAGGGAACACAGGCATCATCCTTCAGGGTGCACGTTCCCAAATGGTGGCTTGGGAGAGCTGTCCTCCAGGAACCATGGTGCACCTATGGCCACCAGCTAACCAAGAGGCTTATAGCTGCCAAAGGGAGAAAAACAACAAGCCGAAGAATTGCCTGCCTCAGGAGTTTGCACAGTTCATTGTGCTGTAAAACAGGCAGAGCCGAGAAGAAAGAATGAGACTGGTTAATTTCCAGTTCATTTCCATGATACCTTATAAAACGAAAATATGCCTAAAAGCTGCAGTGTAGAAGTGGGGCAGACCCCTGAGGCTTTCATCTGAGGAAAGCAGAGTCTTTTAGGACACGACTTCATCCTGCAGTCACTGTTCTGTCCCTCTGGGTCTACTTGTTATTGCTGCCCACAAGTAACATAGTGGCAAGTTGCCATCTCTTTCAGGTCTCTTATTTTTCCCCTCTCCTCGTGCAGAATCTTTAATGGTTTCTGATCTCTCAAGGAGATATCACTGCTCGTTTCCCTCCAGTTTTGAGCTTTACAATTAAAAAATGTGTCATGGGGCAGCTCTGTGCTCTGTAGTAACACAGACTAAAAAGTCAGAAGTCAGCTCTGAGTGAGCTGGTGCATTTCTGCCACCCAGCACTGTGTCACATCATGGGAAGATGCCAGTTTGGGTCCTAGAGGCAATAAAGATATTTTAGCATCATTTTGCACCTCTTGACCTACCTCTCCACAGGACTAACTGGTTCAATTGACACGGCACTGCCATCCAGCCCCCAGGGTCTGTAATGAGCTTGGCTGGGGTTATCTTGAGGATTTCTGACTGCCATGACGTAGTTGTGCCCCTTGTCCATACTCTTCCCCATTCATTTCTCTCCAAATAGCACAGGACTTTCTGTGTCAATTCTTTCTCATTTATAGCTTTTGGGTCTCCTAGAGGGACATATTTCATGCTGTGGAGGTTGTCTGTTAGTATGCAGTCCTGCACCCAAATCTGTATTGTCCAGTGCCTGGTTTTGATGAGTCCAGTTTGCTGTGTAAATTATGAATGAACTTGCAAAACTTCAGCAGCCTAAAGCATAGAGATGAGCCCCAGCTGGGCATCTAGGCTCCCTATAAAGTCAGTACAGCCATCCAGTCCATGAATTTTCTTAGGATAGCTTAAACTGACCTCTGGAAACAACTACAGTGGGAATCCACACGACTAGTCTGAATAGTTAGTTTTCAAGAGACTAGACTTAGGTTAGATGACTACTGCTTGGAGTGCATAGCGATAGCATGCAATGAGAATTTCTCGTTCTCTAAATGCCTTAGTCCTCTAAGCAGTGCCTTTAGGGGTAGTATGTTGCTATCTTAATCGCTGCTGAGACTCTTCACTGGTGCTGCAGCCAGATGCCTCCTCTTGCCATGGTGTGGGCATCACCAACAGGCTGGCTCTTTCCATAGTCTGAGAAAAGATCATAGAGTTGCTGACTCAGGAAAAGCCTAGTAGAAATGTAATGAGCTGAGAACTTGGAACTTGGAACAATCATGGTGCTCTATCTCTTATCTTGCCGAGTTTGGTGGCCTCGTGAAAACTGTTTTTGGGCACGGTACCTGGCCTATAATAATTCCTGAACCATGCCACAAAATTGGTCTGGGGAGCTGGCCAATGCCAAAACTGTTCCCAGGACTAATCTCACAGTTTAGCTCTATGGGCAATCAATCTCCAGTGGGTCCAGGAGTGTTCCTGGTACTCTTAACTTATTGAAGAAAAAACTAATAGGCTAGGTCACAGAACTCACATGTAGTGAAGAGAACTGAGGCTATAGCAGGAAAAGGCAAGGTAGAAATGTCCAAAAGCCAGGAGCTGGGGCACAAAGTCACTCCACTTCTGACCTCCCAAACCAGCATACTCCTCCAGCACTATCTTAGCATCTGTTATCCCAGATACCTGGCATACCTCAGGTTTTGCTATACAAGGGCCATAGGAAACACTGGGCCAAGTGCTGTGTAGAACTAATGTGAGGAGTTTCTACCACTTGGCATCAGGGCCAAAATCTTGAAATCATTTCTAGAAAAAGGCATGTATTTTTCAATGCAGACTTTAGCAAGGATGGTGAAAAGTCCAAATGTTATGAGCCATGCACAGAGGCTAGAAAAATGCCTTGCAATGAAAGACTTAAAACTTCTCCTTTTAGGTTACTGGAAAAGACCAAGAAGTGACTTGGTGGTTTTGTGTACATACCTCCAAATGGAACTTGGAATGTTCAAATGGAGGTATGTCCACTCGTAAAAGTCCAAGTAGTAAAAATCTTAATCTCAACAAGAAATAAGTGCCTATGGTTGGATGGTGAAGTTAGAAAAGTGTACCTGTGAAACAAAGCGTTTAGTTTAACAGTGAGGACAGCTAACCACATGCGCAGACTCCAGCAGGGAATAGTGAGTTCTCCCTGTGTCATCTCCTGTGCATTACAGTAATCCAGTCTTGAGCTGACAAAGGTATGTGGCAAGGTTTTGTTGGAGTGAAGAGGTTGTGTTTGCCTTTTCAGGCATAGATGGAACTATTATCTGGGTCTACGATTGCAAGCTAGGCATGCAGAAGATTCTTAAGATCTTATAACACAACTGATTGGCCACCTGCCACCTCCCAGAGTACAGTTGCACTAGTTCAATTTTCATGCTGATATAATATTTGATAGTATTCACGCCTGCTCTTCCCAGTTCACACAAGTTGTCTCAAGTGATCTGTAATACATCTGCAGACAGCTAATCATCTTCCAGCTGTCTTACTCAAGGGGTTACTCAGTTAGTTGGCTCATTGCACCAGCTGGAACCAATGGGACAGATATGCAAAGTTCCATCAACATGCTGTGTGCAGGACTCCCCATGCCATCTACTGACTCCCCCAAATCCATTTTGAGCCTGCTCAGTTGTTTCTTTATTGTGCCTGTAAAGCAATTCATTCAGAGCTGAAAATAATCCCCAAGCTAGAACTAAAGTGCTTGACTGTCATATTTCAAGGGAGGGCTGCTAATTAGGTAAAACTCTCACACCATTTTATTTATATAGAGAGCAAATTTGATTTTGAAACCACTGAGAAGCCATAAGCACAGAACTTTATGATATCACTCTTAAAGAGATGTTTTTCAGGCTTATTTATGACCAAATTTTATACAAACCACCTGCAGTGTCGTGGGCATATACGAATACCAACTAAGGAATACCAACTAAGTGCAGGGAAATCAGATGCCATCTGAAAAAGTCATTTACTCCGTGATCACCATGGGCTGGTTCCAATAGAGGATTCAGGTACTTGCAAGCTATGTCACACAATACCAAACTTTCAAGCAGCTGGATCCCAGTGTTAAGTCCAAAAGGCTAAGGCAAACGGATTGGCATAGTAACCCAAAGAAGGTCCAAAATATGATTTAAAATATGTGTGCTGGGTAGGTGGTGAAAGTACATTGACAGGTAAAAGAAAATTTAAGTGATGGAGTATATCCAAGCCTACCTTACTTTTGTAGCCACGTTGCCTTCTGAGGGCAGAAATATAAATTAGGGCTCACTGTTTCTGCTCCGAACACACATGCTACCTTGCCACAGCGACCACACACCTCAGTATATAAAAATACACTAACAATAGTTCAAACACTGCCTTGCAGAGTGGGGGGACATGCTAGGCTTAGGTGTCTCCACCTTCCACAGACAGGATTTTAGGGTAGCTCTTGAGACACATCTGACTTTGCTGACTGGTGTGTACTGCAACCGCAGCACCTCAGTCCAGCTCTCTCACTTTCTGGGGTCAAGCAGTTTGTACTGCCACACCGGAAACAGCAATGCAGCCACACCAGTTCTCATCCAGATGTCCATAAAAGTTCCTTCTGGAGTGACTGTGCCTCTTTTTAAGCAGGTCTTCAATTATTTCTGAATAGTGGTACTAAATGATAGAAGAGAGGTTAGTAACTTCCTGAAGATTTTCCTCCCTCACACTGCAACTCCAGACCCAGGACCCACTTTCCATTCATCTATTAGCAGCAAAGGTTATGTAAATGCAGGACATACAACTCTGTAGGATGGTCCTACCATATCTCACGGCTTATTTTGGCTATCAGTAGCCTCCCATCACACATGCCCCAGGCAAAGTCAGCTTTTCTCTGTGTAAGGTCTAAAACAGAGAACAGAGAAACTCTGGGCGATGAGGCAAATTTTTCAGATGCTGTCCATGGAACCTGGAACCATGCAAAGCCTTCTTTTGATTTTTAAGGGCTTTACTTTTGAAGCTATTTTGGTCATTCGGAGCCTGAAAGATAGAGACTGTCTCCAGACACTTCTCTTCTGGCAATGCTTAAAATCCCTTGTTCCAGGAGGAAGAACAAACCAGCCCCTTCATCCCCACTCAGAGCAATGTTCTGAAGTGTTATTTATATGTACATCAGCTTAAATCTCAGCTTCAAGTGGTATGACCTGGCTGCAAAACCTGCCAACTCCCAGATGTTCTTTGTCTCCTGCTGTATACTTATCTCTCTGAAGACTACCCTGGGTCAGGGAATGCCTGTGATTACCCATATTTCTTTCCTATGTTCAAAGCAATCATTTTATAGCTGAACGGTCTTTCTTACAAGCCCTTGTCTGGGTCTTGACTAGGTCATATATTACTGCTCAGTATGAAAACTGCAGAGTCTTGCTAGATTGACTATAAAATATCCTCTGGTTGCTGCAGGTTTTTGATTTGTTGCACAATAGTAGATGAAAATCCTTTCAGCTAAATATGAATGAAGACTCGGGGTTTATATAGTAGCCATCCAAGAAGAGAAGGTCGTCATAACTCTATGCTCGGAAAAGAAAATGAAGCTAAAGGAGTGTAATTAAGAATTTTTTCTGCAAGCAGGACAGCATTTAGTAAGCTCTGCACTTGAATGGCTTAGGGTAGTGATGGCAACAACTGACACTTATGCCACATTTGCTGCTGACAGGTATTTGGGCTAGTCCCAGCAGTAATAAGCCCCACTGCTTTTTAAAAATAAATTCATCACCATCTGACAAAAAAAGGGTGCATTATTAGTGCTTTAAGAGAAAGGAAATGGTTTACAAGTCTGTCTTTGAGGTTTTATCATCAGAACCAAACAAAATGCTTAATGGTTATATTGTGGAAAACACTGAGCAACATACAAAGATCCATCACATTGGTAAAATGCACAGGTAACTAGGGCAAAGCTACTCCTTCCCAGTTCAGTTGGCAGAAGGTTTCAGAAGAGGCAGGAAGATCCCTATCCAGGTGCAGTCCAAGCACCCACATGCAGAGAGGATGGAGAGTTTCTGGAGGCTCCTGCCGGAGCTGCTCCTGAGAACCGATAGAATCAAGGCTTCTGCGTGGGCACATGGACTTCTTCTACCAGAAGTTTTCCAGTTCTTTACTCCCCACCTTGTTCTGGCACTTTACATGTCCAGACAATCCCGGATACATCACAGAAGAATAAATATTGCAGATTTGTGTTGGATTTATCTTTTATAGCTGCTGCCACCAACTGCCTTTGCTGTACAATCTGCTGTCCACAACCACCACCCTGCTGAGCTATCTCTACCCAGCAACATCCCCACAGAGCTCAGTTCTCTTAGAACAGGATCATTAGCAACAGGATTTTCATATAAGCTTTGCAACAAAGGAGAAATATCCTTTGCTCTTCTTAACAAAAATAAAATACCTACAAACTCTGAACCCTTCTAACAATGACAGTCTCATCCTACCAATTAATGCAGGATATGGCAGATACTAAGGTACATTTTGCTTGGTTTGACTGCCGATATTTTTCTAAACACATGGGCTGCAGCTCTGTTTCTGCCCCTACATAACTCAGTTGCCACTAGAGCATTAAAATATCTTGTCTATCCCAGTCAAAACCCTATAGACCCCTCAACAGTTCTCAGGGAGCTCTCTTCCATTGCTGCAAGAAGTGCTGCCACACAGCCTTCTCACTCTTCCAAGGCTTCTAAAAAATAGCTTACACAGAGAATAGAAAATTGAGAACTTTTCATGTTTCTAAAGCACCTGGGTGATATAATTCTCCAGAAGGCATTACTCACATACCTGGAATTAATTTCATTCATGGATCTAGTTAAAAATAGAGAGCAAGTTCGTATTTAATTTCTAGGGTGACAAAAGGCAAGATTATGGTTATTATAGTATATTATTCCCACACCAAAGAAAACTAAGGTACGGTATAACTCCGTGCGAGCATGTAAGCCTGTACAGACTCCTTCCACACCATATTTTTTATCATAACTGTAGGTACATAGAGATACAGGAAGTACAAGTTCCACTCAAACATTATAATCTTCTATAAAACAAGTGTACTGCTTTGGAAACAAATACAACTTGTTAGTGCATTTTCACATTTCTATTTCAAATTTACAGTTGCTCATGGCTAAATGTAAATTCATTAAGTATGACAAATTAACACAGTTCAGTGATAAAGAGCCTTAGGAGATCAGTAAACAAAATCATTACAATCACATGGAAAGCTCTTGGCGAGATCTTCATGCCAAACAGCTTTGAATATCTTCAGCTCTGATTTGTCACCTATCTAGACTACATAACAGTGACAACGTCTTCCTGGCCACAGTATTCAGACATCATCAGAAGCGTAGACAACAATGAAGATATGATCTTGCCAACAGCACATCTTTTCAGAGATGAGTCAGACAGTTCTTGCTGCATGGTAAAAACTATGCTTAATTTTTAGGAGGACTCTTTATTAAAAAAATCAAGTCAGATAGCTTATAAACATGCTGGTGACAGAAAACTTTATTCTGTGATCTCCCTTTGACTTTCACGCATCAACATGAAAATGCCAGGAAATGCAAGAGCAGATGGTCTTTAGTTATTATCCAGCTCTTCTGGCATTGCAAACTCGTGTACTGGACCTCCTTTCTGTCGGAATCCCCTCAGAATTTTATCAGAAAAATTTGTCAAAAACTTTCTGAGATACAGCTCTCATTTCCTGCATTTTCACTCCATAGTAAGTGTGCTTGCATCAAATTTTAACAAGCAATATCAAGTATAATCTATTCCTTTAATTTTCCTGTGCCTTTTTTAGGCTTCTCATCTCTCCCTGTTACCCATCCTGTCCAATTTCCTTCTCCTCAGGAGAAGAAGTGGAGGAGTGGAAGAGTGGAGAAGCAAAGAAGAAGAGCGGAGGCCATTTTAAATTTCAGACACTAAGTACTTTGATTCACTCTTTGAGATTCAAACTGATCACTAAGTAATTCTTCTGCTAGGTCAGCGAGTTTGGTTTGGAACCTGTGTCCTCAAAGGTGCATGTTTTCAGATAGACACAAACGCTTTCAGTATTATTTGTGTAGACATCTGCACTTGTGTCTGCTGGTGCTTATGGCCCGCCTGTATTTCGCAAGACTTCAATTGGTTTAGCATTTAAAAGGGTCGATATAAGAAGCACTGACAATCAATAAACAGACTCTTTCAAACTTTTCTCATAGTAAATGAAGTGTGTAAAACTCTAAAAGGCATTGGAGCAAAGCTTAATCCTTGGACACTATGCATATATTAACCTCTACAAAGACTTTGATCAAATCCTTAAATGTCACCAGCCTCTATTCTGTTTCTTCTGGGTCATGTAACATCACACACAACATGAGAATTGACCTTTATTGTTTGCAGGCATGCCTGAGGATATTTACATCATCCAGGCACAGCCCAGAGATGCCAGTCTCTGTTTCTTAAAAGATCTAATTAACTCACAGTGTATGGAAAGCAGAATTGCATACTCATAGAATAATTTAGATTAGAAGGAACTCCTGAAGGTCATCTGGTCCAATCCCCACCTTTCCTTCATATCCCCACTCAGTTCAAACCAGGAACAACTTCAAAAACGATTCTCTCTTCAAGTTACATCAGGTAGCTCAGGGCCTTGCCTTAGTCAAGCTTTCAATATCTCCAGAGATGGAGATACCACAAACAGTTTCAACAATCTGTTCTGATATTCAGCCACCTTCATTGTATAAAAAATTTTCCTAACATCTAATTGGATTTTCCTATATCACTGCTTGTGTCCACTGCCTCTCATTCTTAGGCTGTGGACCTTCAAGGAGAGGCTGGCTCCATATTTTTTGTAACCTCCCATTAGGAAGTTGAAGGCAGCAGTAAGATCCTCTCTTTGCTTTCTCTTCTTCAGTCTTAACAACACGTCTCTCCTTTCCTTGTACATTATGTGCTCCCTCACTACCTTGCTGTTACAAGGAGTCAGAGGTTTTTATTGAAACTCCATTCTTTCTTCCCATGCCAGTGAAAACAGGAGTCAATGTATAGGCTGCTACTAGGACAGAGAACCCATTTGGCTAGACATGTGAAAGAGAGCATGAAAGAGAGCTCAAAAGTCATTGTCCCACAGCAGCATTTCAGTACCCAGCACAAGCAGCTTTCCCACCTCAACCATCAAAAGCAGCCCTTACCTTAGCACTGGACAGCATGGAAATAGCATATTCATACACAAAATAAAAGCCTGATCCCTTAGTTTTACAGCAAAGTCAACACTCTGATAACAGTTTATGAACCATAAGAGCACTCTGTCATGGTGCACATGCTGCACATGGAGAATACCAACCCGAAATCTCCACAAGCATTTTCTTTACAGATCATGAATGTGAGCTCATAATGTTTGAGTATTCTGTTCATTTTTCAGAAGTGAGGTGTCTAGCTGTGTACTCCTTGGTAGGCAGCCCACACAAGATGTGTCAAATTTTGCTCAAGGGGCATCAGAGTCAGAACACTTTTCTAATGCGCTGTCAGGTCAATTAATGTCTGCATTCCTGGTGTTTTCCACATTGCTGAGGGCTCTAAAGAAAACCACATGGGACAGAACAACTAGTTCCTCTAGTTTGGAACTCAAAATTGTCTTGCCCACAAAGCACCTGATCCCTCAGTGCATCCTGTAGGGCCCCAAAATACACCTTCTCTGCTTCCGAATGGATATGCAGGGTAGCCAACTCCCATTCAAATTAATTGTTTCCTGCTTAAAAGGAGAGGAACATGAAACCCTCCTCACTCACTGCCATTTGTACCTCACTTCTGCTGTTGCTCTCCCCTGCCAAGCAGGGACTGCTGGGAAACCATCTCCAGTGAGCAAGCACATACACACCCGCACTTGCAGAGCAAAATGCACGCAGAGATAACACATGTCAAAGACCTCCAATTACTGAGCAGATAAGTAACTTTCCTCTTAGCTCACCACATGATTGAGTCCTAACTGAGCATCACATTTCTCCTGGATGAAAAAGCAAACCATTATGGACAAATGAGTCCAAAAGCCAAAATGAAAACCAGTCAGATAGCTCAAGCACACCTGACAGAGCTATTTAAAGGATTCTGACCATTAGCTATCACTTCAGTGATACCACTTTTATTATTGACAGTCTCTTGCTTCTTCAGAAAAGGAGACAAACATCAGGCACGAAATTCTCAGGTCTTTGTTACCACCACATCTGCACCTATCTCTAACTTCGGTGAAGGGGAGAGTACCTGTCTGAACAGCCACATACTATTTTAAGAATTTCAAAATATAGTCTGTATATGAAAAATCTACATATGGATGATTACACTGATTTTTATTGTGTGGGCCACATATAGATTTTCCTCATGCAATAAAAAGACTCAGACCCAGGTATTTAAATGCACGTATTGCATTTTTTCAATGTTTGGGTTCTGCGATACCGGTGGCAACAAGATTGCAATAGCCATAGGTTTTCTTCCTCTGCTGTTGTCAAGAAATAAGTGCTGTTTTTCAAACCAATGGTACCCAGCGTTGTTTGATCCCTAGTTTTACAAAAGATAGAGAACACAGTTTGTTTAAAATTGAGCCGTTCCTCAGCATAGCTTGTTATCTGAGACTTCTTCTGCATACCAAAAGAAAAAAATCTTCACAGTAATGTCTTTACTTTTAACTAAAAAGAGGGCAGTTACAAATAGCAAGTCTTAAAAACAAATCACTTATATGACTCTTGGCTGAAACTCCTCCTTTAATGAAGTTATGTCCTCTCTATCCCAATTTATATTCTTTCTTTTCCTCTCAGACAATGATGTATTGAAGTCTTCTGTTATGAAAAGTAAATGGTTATCCTTTTTGTAATTTAGATCATCAATACTGCTCAATAGAAACACCAGTGATAAAATTTGAATGACAGGCTATGTGTATCTATCTCTTCATTAGGACACGGTCCAGTGTCAATAGCAATCTTCCCACCGTGATCAGTGAATGTTGGATCAGGTCTTTTAGGACTAGACGCAAAAAGAATGGACACATTGACTGAGCCCAAAGCTGAATCCAAACCTTTGAGTAAGGTATTAGCGTTACTGCTAATCGTATCTGTGTTATCATACCTGGGGACAGATCTGTGCTTCATTGTGAAATGCAAAACAAATTCCAGAACCTAAACAGACAACCTGCAGGATTGGTCTTGGAAACGAATAAAATAGTGCTATTTATAGTCTTTTCAGTAAAGTGTTTCTGAGGACGCAAAGTTACTCAGGGTCAAGTTTAAAAGTTAGCAGTGATTTTTTGGCCAAAACCCTTTGGGAGCCACTAGCTTAGAGGTAGTCAGTCATTGCTTAGGGCAGGGTAACATTTTAGATCTTCACTTCCTTGACATGTCTGGTACTTTACTCATCAGTACCCGGAAGCACCTCCACATATAGCCTCCATCATGTATATATGTATTTTCAGCACATCTATCACCTCGAAGCACTGAGCGGAGGTCTTCCAAAATGGACATCAAGTGTGACGGAGCTCAGTATCACAGGATTCACCAGCACATGGAAAGTCTGGGTTTAATCCCTTTCCCTAGCTGAAGAGATTCCAACCTTCCATTTTCCTAGAAAAGGCCTTATCCATTACCTATTGTTTATCCTGGCTCAAGAACATTCTCCCAGATGAATTGGTAGCATGCAGGAAAAAACAAAATGTCTCAGGACAAAGCGTGGGAGCACAACTGAGCCTGGCTGTAAAGTGTAGTGATTAGAAATTTCACAACCCTCCCGGTTCGTTAGTATGTCACTGAGGTGACTTCCCCTCATCTCAGTTTACCACTACCACTGTACATTGTTTGTTGGTCTCTGTGCCAACAGCTTTGTTTACACTTGAGGAAAGAAATGATGGCTCGAGCATATAGGCAATCCTGAGGAGCAGATTACACATACTTTACTACCGCTCCCTTTAGATGCAGTATGAGAAAATACAGTACAGCAAGAGAGACAAATCTAAATGTTGAGTTTCACTTAAGAGTTTCAGAAGCAACGTGAATCCTGAAACAGAGATTGTTCCTCCCTTTAAACCGGTGCCTTTTTTCTAGCGAGTCTCACCTCGGGGTATTCAGGCAGCTGCTGCTCTACTTGTCCACTGAAGGTTTGCTTTTTGCACAAGTTTTTTCTTCCACATCACTGGGTAAAGAACCTTTCAATCTCACATGGCAAGTCCTTCTTTGACTGCCACACACCAGTCTTCTACTTTTTACCACTGGAACACCAATTGGTTTAGTGTTGAAATTAAAGGATATTAAAAGTTGCCTACAAAGTTTCTTATTTGTTTGGGCTTGGAGCGAAGCTGACATATGTTACTAAATGGTGAATGCCTTATAAGTGTTGTCTATTCTACTAGAACTAATGATAAGAGAAAAGATACAGAAGTGTAGCATAAAAATTCTACGATCTATTTTTGACAAATCTTAGTTTTATGGTACCTGTTATTTTGGAGTGCCTTCGGTTTTGAGGAACACTAGGATGGAGTCATTTAGACTATTACTGATTCTGACATTATGCATCACTCATAAGTACTTAAAGCATTTAACCATCCATGAGGAGCTTTGAACTATAAATGGCTTTTTTAATTTAATTTTTAAATGTAATAAGGACTGCCTGCTGTTTCATAGCGGTGACACCGAATGTGTGGTCTCTTTCATGGCTGCCTCTAACAACCAGTAACCTTTCTAATTCACGTGTTGTTTGGAGCAGTAGTTTCACTGAAGACAACAAAACTACACATGTTAAGATACAGCAGGCATATTTTTTGCCTATATACTTGAAATATTTTCAGCTAGATTGGACTGTGTTTTCTGGAGTGATGTTAGCTGAGTTTGGAATCACAGTGAGCAAAGTAACCGACTCTTGTCCCGGGTAAACAGAAGGTACAGAATAAGTATTAATACAAGACACCGTGTTCTTTTACTAGAGCCCGCAATTAGGCTAATAACACCATGCTGAGCTTTTTCAGGGAGCGACTTGATTTTCATCAGGCCTGAGCACTCAGACCGTTCCAGTGATTTTGCAGGAAGTATCTGCCCATTCCTCCAAAGAGTGTAAGCGTATACATAACAGACCAATACAGATAACCTCCTAAAACAAAACTTAAATCAAACTGTATATGAAAAAGAAAATCTAGAGCCTAATATTAAGTCCAGTGAAGTCAATGGGAAAATTTCTGGTTTTGTTTTGTTAGGTCTTGGATGAGAGTTACAAGGCAGATTCAGTAGGTGTTCGGAGGATAAAGTTATAACTTTGAACTAGTTCTGGTCTAAGTGTGAACCTCCAAAGCCCAAACAAATTAATAAATGCAGTATGTTCACAAATATATTTTTCCTGCCACTAGCCTAGAGGTCAGTATTATTGATGTTAGAAATAAAAATGTATGCATTTACAATATACTTACATTTATAACCTTTCAAATATAGGAGAAATAGACTGTGCTTGAAAAATTGGTATTATTTTGTGGTAGAATGATGGTATCCAACTTGGACGAAAGGACTTGGATGAGCAATTCTGCTCAGTCTTCCTGGAACTTCTCATGCCAGCTCCCTTAGCACACTACACAAAGTAACACATTCAACAGCATTCCTG
>NW_010433323.1:806-8082 GCF_000710305.1 Buceros rhinoceros silvestris | reverse complement strand
TCCTGCCTAAGACGTGTGAGATCAGTATATTCACAGAGGTAACCTACATCCCACAGAGAGCAGATGGTCCATGGATAATGTGCATGCCCCCAAAAACAAGAGTCAATGAGAATTAAGCAGTTAATACTGGCTAAAATCTGCTTCCGGCTACAATAAAGCTAATCCAAATCAGTACTGCAATGCACTACTACTTTAAGTGGCTTTCCTGTTGTGGGGAATGAGCAGGCTTTGAAGAAGCAAATGATCAGGACATTGATTTAATATCACTTCTGATTTAAGTTTCTTGCTACAAAGTGGGTTGTGCTGACTCTCAGCCTCTGTATGATGTTATTTGGATTCTAGATAAACAAAATAAAGGTTTTTTCAAAAGACCTAGCACTTTTATTTTGACTTCTGGAGCAGGAGGAGTGGAGAATATGCCTTAATTTTGCTGTTACCTTTAAAATTTTAAACACTGAAAATCATAGGTAATTTATATATGATGCATTTCCATATATTCCTCAAAATACACTTCAAGAATATTGCTGCTGGTAGAGGAGCCATGCTTTCATATGGCTTCTGTGCTCATAAACAAGTTTTCTTTTTACAAGTGGATACACGGATCATTTTGTGACTACTGTCCTGCAAGCTCCCGTCAGCAAACCTCAGTATTTTGTGGCTTTCACAGTATCATGTGCATGTGAAACCTCTCATCCACAAATGTCTGCAGGACTTCAGTCTGCATTGTGAGTATTTTGTACATGTTACAAAGAAATATCTCTTGGGAGTTTCTAGGATGCTTTTGTCCCCAAGTATGATTTTTTTTTCAGTAGTACTTCTTCTTTGCTGAGATAAACACCTAGAGATCATCCATCTGCTGAAAGGAAGTAGGTTAGCTTGCTGTCCCTAAGGATGACAGCCAGAGCACCCAGCACTGTATTGGCAAAATTCTGACAAAAATAAGGTGGGTCAGAGCTGTAACGCAGGCTACCACTCACCATGTTAAAGCAAGACCAGCTCTTGGTGTCTTTGGAGTCAAATTAATGTGAGAAGGAGCCATTTCAGCATGCAGTGAACTTAGTCTGCACAAAAAAATTTTGTTATTCATTGTACATGTACCCATTGTACATCCATCAAAAGGAAATTTTAGTTCTGTTCCTAGAGTTATCATGCATGTCTTTCTGTAATTGAATTTATTTTCTGTTTGCCTATTGAGCTCACCTGACTTGTCCTTGTGTGTTGTTTGCTCCCTCCCCATTGTTATAACCTCTTGTTTCTATTTCTGGTAAAAATACTCCGCAGATTTTCCATAAATCTGTGCTATCCTTTAGGGGTTTTGTTCAGTCTATTTTTCTGGGGTTTTGGGGTTTTGGGTTTTTTTTTTTTTTTGTGCTTTCTACCTACTGAATTCCTTTTGAATTTCAGAGAAAAATAAGATCCTAGGACCAATAGCTGCCTGCTGTCTGATTTTGAAGGAAAAATAAAATTATCTATAAACTGTCCCTAGAATCTGAATCCAGCCTAGGCAGCATCACTAAATCTAATTTGCCAGGTCTCTAAAAAAAATTAAATTGCAGGGGAGTTGTTTGGCTTTAGTTTGCAATTAAAATATTTTTCAGAAACTTATTCCAAAACAGCAACTCTAACAACCACAGTGTTTTGGAAAATCAGTTAACAGAAATATCACCAAGATTACGCTGCTCTGAAATTCTTGTTCCACTGCTTTTTTATAAATACAGAATCATCATCCAATGGACTGATATGAAAAGAGATGCTTAAAATATGTATTTTGTGAACAAAGGTTTGTGTTGCTCCTGGAACAGTTTAAATATAGGATTTTCAGTACCTGTATCTTCAAGCCATATTCAAGGGCACCTTGATTTAATCTGCAACCAGTGCCCGAGTGTATAGTCACAGAGCTATTTTTGCTCTTTGGGGAGAAAATCAGACTGTCAATGCACATGCACATGTCCTTCATGGCAGAATATACGTCTAGAGGAAGAAAAGCAGATGTATGTATGAAGCTAAAAAATCCCAAACATAGCCTCTAATAGGTGTGATAATTATTTTCAGGAATAAGTGATAAGATGCAGTTCAAATCCATAGGGCACGTTGTTCCAATGAATGTGCAGTGTATTTATTAGGATACTCACAGGATTTATAGCTGCTCCAAAGAAGTACATCTGCTGTATGACTACAGGCAACATTAGTTTCTAGGGAAAGTTTCTTGAAACTTTTTTTAATATGCTTTAGTTGCATGCTAACTTAATATATCTAAAAGTGAGATGCTCCACTTAGTCGTCACTGGCAAAGGCTAGATGACAGCTTCCATTTGCTCTGGATGCTCAGGCGGGGGAACTTCCTCTGGCTCCTTCTCCTCTTCCTCAGCCCCAAACTGTCAAGACTCAAGTACACACCACCCATAACCTGTGTAATTCCTGGTTTCTGGGAAAGGAGATCTGGGTATAAAGATTCCAGATGGGAATCTTAGGTCTCTAGTAGTACCTGTTTTAGACAACCAGATGTTCCAGGACACACCATGGCATGCAGCAGCAGTTAAGTGTAGGGGGTGATATGTCTATGTCCATATATAGAATGACCTGCTTGTCCTGAGAAATGGATATGCTATAAAGAAAAGCTCAACAAAAGCCCACGTCTACGTTGCACGCTTGGCTTAGCCGAGTGCATGACCACTGAGTTGGGTCATGCACTCAGTGCTTTGACGCAACAAATCTCCCTCACCATAGCTGTGCTCACACTGGCAGGCTCATAGCTTGAAGGTGCCAAGGAAGAGTCTCTTAAACCACGTCCCATCTTTGTGTGTCTGTGTGAGTTCTCTGTCAGTCAAGTATTGAGCCAACCTCTTTAACGTCTCGCAGGGACAGGGGAATCACATGCTGGCAGCTGTGTATAAATAGGAGGCAGCATCCACTGGCTGAAGAGTAGTGGTGGAAGTCATTCCTGTTACCCACCTCTTGTCCCTGGCCACAACGCGGGGGACCGCCCTCCAGACTCACAGAGCATAGGAGGCTGTCCTGTCTCACCTAGTGGGGAGAGCTTCCCTGCAAGTGTTTACAGACCAGAGCTGGAGTTACCAGGGAGATGGTTAGCATGCTGCATCACAACTTCTGCATACCCCAGTGGTGCAGGAGAGGCAGAGCTAACTCTGAGACAGCTGAAGAGAGGAGATTCTGCCTGTACAAAGGAAGAAGGAAAGAGGAGAGATATAAACAGAAAAAAAGAAATGAAATTAAAAGTAATGAATTTTTCATGGTATTTCATGGCAAGTTATTGCTGCTGTGACAAAAAAAGGTTGAACCTCATCTCCACTCCCATAGCTACTGAATTCATATGACCAATGCTGCATGACTGTTCCTCCTCTTATGTGCCTGTTTGTGGCTGAAGATGTGAACTATAGAGAATGTAACTACTTGCTTGGTATTTAGGGCAGAGTAATCAACAACTGTTAGTTCTGCTGGCAAATGACCAGTAGGTCAGGCTGTTACTCAGAAATATCACAGGATGATGTTGCCATTCAGAGTGCTGACTAAGAAGAGGAGGAGTGCCAAACAAATGAGCAATCATCACGGTGTTTTGCTTTGAATGAAAATCTCAGTTAGGATTCTGTAATTCTCCTGCTTCTTGTTCTTCCTTGTGGCAATCTTTTTACACAACAGCAAGATGTTAACAGTGCAGAATAAAAGGCATGCTAATAAGTACAATTTCCTTTTTTTTTTTCCCTTTAATACCGTATTTGCATCATGTTCTTTCTTCCATTGTATGTAGGAATTAAGTAAAGAAAAAAGGGTTCTGGGCTGTTTCTTTCCATAGGGCTTTTAATTTTTTTCAAGCCACCCTCTCTGAGCATGTGTACATTTGAGAGAAACTGCACATTCTCTCTCCTTCCTCCACAACCAGGTCCCCTCTAGGAACCTACTGTTCTTGTACGCAAAGATGTAAGAGCAGTGGACAGCCACAGAACAGTCTGTCTGAAACCCATTCACATCTTTTTTTTCTTTTTTATCCCAAGAGTTATCTCACTTATTATAAATTACTTCTATTCCTCTATTATTTTTAAGTGGTTTTTAAAAAAAAAAAATTCCCTGTCTCTAATACTATTGGCTTTGATGGACAGATGAAGTATGATAGCCTGAGACACATTTGACAGAATATGACTTTGGCCTGCATAAATAACTGTCAGGGAATTTTCAGGGAAGTACTGAAGTAAATTTGCAGTGGCTAAAAAATGTCTTCTAAATTATAGCATAATCACTGCTGCTGAACAATTTGATAGGTAAAACAATTAACTGAGCTTATACTTTAGGTGAGTCCTCATAATTTTTCCTTATAGTTTCTCAAACTGCTCTGAGCCCTTTGGAGGAAAAGATTTTAGAAGTGACATTTTCCCACTCCCTTGCCAAGAGTCGTATTTCTTTTCTGTCGACATTGTATCTTTCCTCTCACAGGTAATTCAGAGATGGCACGTTTTGGTCTTTCTCGCATTACCCATATCAGCTCCTACAGGGGAGTAGCTTGGACCCTTCCACCCTGTGCCAGTACCTTCCCAGTCCTTTTCTTCTCCATGTCACCAAATTCAATGCTTTTCAAACGACATTCTTGAAATATTCCAATTAAGAGAATAAGAAATGAAAGAGATTGTGAAGCTCGAGATCCTTATGGGATGCTCCTGAGAACATACTTCAGGCAGTGGCCTATATTTTATGCATTCAGTATCAGTGATATTTTTGACTCAGTGAAGGTAATCTCTTCTGTCTGGTGAAGAGCTCCTCACTGGAAAATATCACTGTTTTTATAGCTAAAGTAGACAGAAAATGTGAATGTTTCTGTTATTATCTTCAGTCCATTTGTGACACTACCCTTTGTGAGGCTGTATTTTTAACATGTTGAGATTTTTCTACACTGTAAAGAAGACTGGGTTTAGGTTTTATTGACAAAATTGCAAATGTTCTAGATTTTTCACCCTATATCTTATGAAAATACTTTTCTTATAATCTGTGGTCTCCACTGTTGTAAAATAAATCCAATTTTCAGGCCTTTGTGACTACTACTAAACTCCCCAAAACAAGAATTCTAAAGCTTCTAGATTTTTGGAGGCAAATAAGCTGCAGTACTTGGTACTTTTATAATGTCATTATTTCTGTGAGAGACTCACGACCGTGGGAGCACAGCTTGTGATCACCAAATGCCTAGCATGGCCTTGTATGAATCCTCGCTGAAATGCAGCAGCAGGCTGAGGTGGGGAATGCACTTTGAAAAAGAGACAAATAAATAACCAGTGTGCAGCTGCCTCAGTCCTGAGGGTGCTGGCGCAGAGGCTAGGCTGCTTTAAAGCTGCCTATGCGCAAGGAGCAAGCATCGATCTTCTGTCCAGCTATTCACTTCCATCAAGAGGGGTAGCTGACAGGAGGCTGCCTGCCAGCTGTAGGCAGCTCTGCAGCAGGTAATGCTCAGTTATACCTGTCTGTGCTCACAGGCAGCTGTGAAGAGCAGGCAGGGGATTGCCCAGGCTTTGAGGGAAGAGTGAGACAAGAATATTTTACTGTTCTTTGTGAAGTGTCTCCCTAGCTATCCATTGCAGCTTTATTGCTTTGGGTCTTGTAGCTGTGCTTTCCCCACCCACCCTGCCGTCACAGCCCACAGTAGAAGATGGAGAGCATCTTCTTCCTACATCCCATTTGGGCCCCACATATCCCAGTGACAACACCCTTGCCACTACAGAACTGTATAGCCTGCCCTCCCTCTATCGCTGCTGTGATGCAGAGGACTCTGGCATTAGCAGTAAAGGGAAGCGGGAAGCACAGCAAGGTGGTTAGTGCCTGTTGCTGCTTGTGCCTGTTGCAGAAGGCAGGCTTAATGTCACTGCTGTCACCACCCAGTACATGCCAGGCATTAGCCAGAGCTTCCTCTCCTTTCCCAGACTATCAGAAGCAGCAGCTGCAGCTTCACCTTCTCCAGCTCTTCCCAGCTCTATCTTGTTTGTCTTCCCATCCAGTCCTGGGTTGGTGTTTGTCCTTTTTTCCTTGCAAGGCAAAATCAGTTTTACATATGCAGCTGCCTGACTTAGGTCTCTTCACTTGGCAGCACCTAGAAAGTGGTGCGTCCCCCTCGGCGATGTGGTGACATAGAACGACCAGATGCCAGCAGCACGCTTGTGATGTTAGGGAGATGGATGGCAACCTACAAAGCCTGCCCAAGATCCAAAATAAATACTGAAGAAGTAACACCAAGTCTAGTCTCATGCTGCATTTACCTGCCTGATTTAAATATAGCATGAACTGTGCTTTATTGTCATGGCTGTTCGGTAGATATATCCTTGGAAGAGTGGGGAGGCTTTTCACCTAAAGCAATACCCAAGAAGGGAAAACAGACTTTTCATTATAAAGAAGGTGGTAGAGATGTAGGAGAAATTCTTTGTTTACCCAGTGACTCCTTGTTTGATTTCAAGTAATATTCTTCACATATAATTATTTTTTCTATTTGGAATGAAAAACTCTTTGGGATAGTTATCTTCTCATTCAGCTTCACACAGTCAGGTCTCAAGTTCTTGCTACTGTGCCCATTCTTATCCACACAAAATTTCTCCATTGGTGTTTGCTCCTTAAATTGTCCAGATCAGATTCTCCAAATGGTCTTGCAGAGTGTATTGAATTTATGGTGGAGGGGAGTAGTGCATCTTGAGCTCATATGGTCACTGCGTCACAAGGCTCAGACTCCAGGCAGATGCATGTACAAGCACTTCTAGCTTCAAAGCAAACAGAAAAGAAGCGGTCCATTTCCTGACTCGGGGTTAGGTTGAGCACCTATCTTGCAAGAGTATCTAAATTCAAGACTTTCCACTCAGCCATGACAGAAAACAGGAAATTGATCAGTATCATCAGATTTTTTTTTTTTTTTTTTGCTGCTTTAGGATAAAATCTTATGAGGACACCTCATCACTTTGCTATATTTCAAACTGGACTTAAATTTTCTCCTTCTTTTAGAGTCATCCTTAAGCACCAGCAGTAGCTGGACCCTTAACCAACCTGTATGTCTCCTGCCTAGGTCTGCCTGAGTCCCTGGCAGCCCTGAGAAAGCTTTGTGCCCTTGTTCTGTTAGGATCCAGTGACTGGAGTACTTAACACTATCATGAAAGGACGAGGGAGTGCAGCTCCACATCAGTGGAAGATAACCCACTCTCTCCTCAGTAGGAAGGCCATGAAAGTTATTAGAATATTGACATGGTAGGATTACAGTACAGGGCTCTCTCTCTGTCTCCGATTGTTTTACTGATAAGAAC
>NW_010433323.1:0-703 GCF_000710305.1 Buceros rhinoceros silvestris | reverse complement strand
TCCTGCTGAGCTAACTTGCCTTGCCAGAAATGTCCTTTCATAAACCTTTCTGTCTCTGAAAATATTATTGTTTTCATTCTAAATCTTCCGTGATTTTCATTTTGGACTTAGATGTTCTAACAAATTATATTTGCATGTGATATAACACCAATTTGCTAAATACTCTGTCATCTCTGAGGCAACTCTGAAAATGAATTTGTCCATCTTCCTTGGAGAGTCTGGGAAGAAAATTTAGCAAAAAATAAAATACAGAACTTCACATCACCACGATCAGCATACGTAATGCCACAAAGCCTCTACGCTGACTTTTAATTCTTTCCTCACTGTATATATTCCCTGCTTGTAATAATGCAGATTTCTATATTTGGATTAAAATAATCCAGAATGCAAACATCCAGGCCACTGATAGTTTCAGTTAAACTGAACGGCTGGAACCAGAAGCACTAGGGAAGGGAAACCTCCCAAGCATTCATTCTGGTTGAACTGCAAACGCTTCGTTGGAAGGGGCAGGGACGTGCATGCTGTAGCTGCAAGGCTGGGGCATTCCGGTAAAACACCGTAACAGGTTACGATGCGGATAAACGCATTTTGCCAGCTCTAACTTCTTACTCTTGGCAACCGACCGTCCTCCCTCGGGATGGAAGAGTTTGAACGCCGCGACGGGCGCCGGGACGAGCTGCCCTGCCCGCTCCGCTCCGCTCTG
>NW_010433322.1:33167-43951 GCF_000710305.1 Buceros rhinoceros silvestris | reverse complement strand
CCAGTGACAGGACAAGGAGCAATGGGGCACAAACCGAAGAAAGGAGGTTCCACCTGAACATGAGGAAAAACTTCTTTATTTTGAGGATAGCAGAGCCCTGGTACAGGCTGGTTGTGGAGTCTCCTCCTCTGGAGAGATTCTAAACCAGGTTTTGGTGGGAAGGGGGCGGTCCTTGATCAGCCAGGGTTGCCTTTGCGAAAGAGTCTGTCCCTCGTTGAACTGGCCCCACCAGTCGCAGCTGTTCTAGTGGATTTCTGGTGCACCTGGAAGACTGAAAGAATCAAGGTGAAAGATCCCTGAGTGCTACCTCTCTCTTGTAAAAATTAGAAATTGTGGCTTTCTGACAACTCGAACTTCCCCTGCTACTGCTATATTCTCCCTGTAACTGTTTGTATTTTGATTTTTTTAACCGTGCACAAACAGTAATTCTTGCCAGTCAAAATTTGGCATGAGGTGTTAGAAAAAGGATTTATTTGTGGATGTTAGGAGCATGTGTGAAGACTGCTATTTAAAAAGATGACTGGCACAAAGGGAGAAATTATGTCTGAACGCTGTTTCCGACCACCCCCTCATGTCCTGATCCTTCTGGCATATTGTCTTGATTCATGTCTGAGCTTCCTCTGCCCACCTCCAGAGTTCCCCATATTGCTGTACCCCTTGTAGACTGTGCTTCGTGTGCAGTGAGTCCTTGCTAGAACATCCTCTCAGCACAAGAAAGACATCGACTGTTGGAGCAGGGTCAGAGGAGGCCACAGAAATGGTGTGAGGGTGGAACCCCTCTGCTGTGAGGACAGGGGAGAGAGCTGGGGGGGTTCAGCTGGGGAGAAGAAAAGGCTCCAGGGAGAACTTCATGCAGCCTTTCAGTGCTTAAAGTGGGCTATAAGAAAGATGGAGACAATCTTTTTAGCAGGGGCTGTTGTGACAGGACAGGGGGTGATGGGTTAAACTGAAAGAGGGAGATTCAGACCAGAGAGAAGGAAGAAATTTTTTATGCTAAGGGTGGTGAGCCCCTGGCCCAGTGATGGTTTTAAATGAAGAGAGGGAGATTCAGGCTAGAGAGAAGGAAGAAATTTTTTACGCTGAGGGTGGTGAGACCCTGGCCCAGGTTGCCCAGAGAGGTGGCAGAAGCCCCATCCCTGAACCATCCCAGGTCAGGCTGGACCTTGGGGCTCGGCTGGGTGAGCTTTGAAGGTCCCTTCCAACGAAACCCATTCCATGATTCCGTGATCCTTTTTCACTTCAACTGCCTTCTGCTTTGGCTGTGCGCTTTCAGTCTTGGTCTGTGAAAGTATGTAAGTTCCATACTCTCATCAGATCACCCTCTAGGGATTTATCTGACCAAAAATCTTATCTCCTTAGACTTAGCACTTTGTGTTTGTGTGAACGGTCATATTGTCATTGTTTTCTTGATAACACCAGATGCTTCCTGAGCTGGTTGAGGGTAAGGCTTTGCCCTGCTCACCCTCTGTGGGATTCCAGAGATGTAAAAGAACTGGTTGCCTGAGATCACTAAACCTCATTCCCCCAGTCTCTAACTCCCTTTTCCCAGTTTCAAATATTTTTCCAGCTGTTTCTTGCTTGGGGCTAACTGCCTGCATACGCTGCCTCATCCAAATTTAAAAGGCACAGTATCCAGTTACAGCAATAAGTGCACTGAGATACCATCGTATTTAACAGGCAGGTGGAAAGTTGCGGTCAATTACAGAGAAGAAATATAGAAATATGTATTATAAAATAGACTTTGGGTTCAGTGCTCTTCAGAGCAGGACAAGGTTCTTCCAAGATTTGTGAACAACTGGCATGAGAAGAGTATTTTGGGCTTTTCTTGGAGTTATTACATACATAATATATTTTACAGTGGATGTGGCTTGATTATTATTGTTCCGCTGATTTTTATCATAGAAACCGTGGAAATAGGAGTAAAAAAGAAATGCCTTTTGTGTATGCAAAAAAGATGCATTGTAGCCGTTCTTTTTGTTCCCAGGTTTCGGAGTTGTATGGGCACGGTGAGAGGATGCAAGAGGTAGCAGAGCTAGTCAAGTGGCTCATTTCCATTGGGGCGAAAGTTGAAACCATTGGAGCGTACGTGCTTCACGCTGTGATCAGACTGTGCATCCGCGCAAGTGAGTGACATCCGCAGTTCAAATCGAGCGAGGGTGGTGGTCATCGCAGAACTGGCAGCCAGAGCTTTGTCAGATTTCGGTGTTTTTAGAAAACAAATGAGATCAGATCATCCAGGTATAACCTTGCACGTGCCAGTAAGGCACTATTTTAAAAATATTGTAAACATTCTCTTTGATCTTCCGTCCGTCATTGCGGGATGAACTGAACGCGGCTGTTCTCTTCCGGGGTTTGAAGTGTGTTTGATGTGGGTCTTTCCTAACCTGAGTGTATCAGCCCTGATGAAAATACAGTATTTCCTCTGCCATCCCCGTGTGGAGCATGTTTCTGTACTTGCTAAAGAGTCATGAGTGCACCTCGGATTTGCTGCGAGTCACTGAGAACGTGGCGTCATGTCTCCCACAATGCAGCTGGCTCTTACTGTGATTTTGTGCTTATTTTCCGCCCCCCCCCCTCCTACTTCAAGAAAAAGTTTCAGTGCCACTCCACAGGGGATAAAAACCAGGATCTCCTTCTGCTGTATCTCTGTTTATAACCTTTACTGTTAATCGTTTCAGAAAAGAACCATCTCTTCAGGTGGTTACTGAGTCAGAGGCCAGACTTGAAGGATAGGATCAACGAGCAAGACAGAGACGGACGCACCCTCCTGCATGTCGTGGCATCTTCCAGTGAATATTCCCAGAAACGCGGTAAATACAATTGATTGGGGCGGGGGGGGAGTGTTATGGAAAAATGTATAATGGAAGAAAATTTCAGACCCTGGTGATTACTGTTTCCTGCTAAGGAAGAAAATGAGAAGGTCCTTTTGTCTGAAGATAGACCTTGGAGCGCTAACGAATATCTGAACATTTCAACACTTCCCTGTTAAACTTGTCTTTGCTTTTTGGTTTGACTGGTTGTGATTTTCCCACCGGTTCGCTGTGGTTTTTAGAATCCTAGAAGTTACCTTTCAAAGTTGGATGTGTCCTTAAAATCATATTAGACCACCTGGAGACTTACCCTGTTCTTTGAGAGAGGTGAAGGGTTAACGCTGAAGTTGCAGCGCACCAGGTCAGAGGAGGAGAAGGGAATCCTCTCCGCTTTCTTTGTGGGATTTCTTTTCTGCTAACTGGCCTGGCTTTTTTTCCCTTGTATTTCTTACTCTGCCCACTAAGTGGCAACAGGAAATAAGCATCAGTGCCAAGACAACGCCAGCCTTCAAGGTTGTTTCTGGTGGTTCTCTTTAATAGTAGGAATGAAACGTTCACAGACTAAATCTAAATAACTTCATTTCTGGAAGGGTGTAACAAGTCTTTTGCAGCAGTTCCATCTATTGCTAAATGACTCCTGCATTTCCAGAAGAGATCATATATTTGAGAGTGTGTATTTGAGTGTGTGTGTGTATAAAAGCTTATTTATAATTACATTTGTAGAGTATATATGTTATATATAGAGTATCTACTTTAATATGTATTTATTAAAGGTTATGTCTTTATATTATACAGGACAAGGGGTAATAGTTTTGAACTACAAGAGGGTAGATTTAGACTAGACATAAAGAAGAAACTGTTTTTACGCTGAGGGTGGTGAGACCCTGGTGCAGGTTGCCCAGAAAGGTGGCAGAAGCCCCATCCCTGGAACCATCCCAGGTCGGGCTGGACCTTGGGGCTCTGAGCTCTGGGTGCAGATGTCCCTGCCCCCTGCAGGGGGTTGCACTGGATGGGCTTTGTAGGTCCCTTCCCACCCAAACCATCCTGTGATTCTACGATTTATATGGTGTATATATTAGTGAGAGAGTATATGTAATTTTATATATTTATTAAAGTTTATTTCTTTATATTCATGTGTACCTATAAGAGATATAAAAATAAACCCTTGCACCTATCTGTTTCTATTAATAAAAAATTATCCCTAAAGTAGCTTGAATGGTAAGGCTGGAGCTTGGAGAGGTGAATTCTGTGTCCTGCCACTGGCCAGTTTGGTGCTCATGAGGCACTTTGTCATTTTGTGTTTCTGTGCTCCCAATTGATAATAATAAAGACAGGGTTTTAATGGGTTTGGAAGGAGTTTCTTTTGGGGAAAAATACCTACCCATACCTCAATCTTACGACGCTGGATGAGAGTATGTGTATTTTTAAATTAAAGTTATGCTAGAAATTGTCTCAGGAAATGAAAAATGCAAAGGAAAACAGACCCGAATGCCTGACAAATGAAAATTATCCTTCCTCTAACACTTATTCTTGTAGGCCAAGCAGAAGATGTGATCATGCTGCTGAACTTTGGGGTTGATCCCACTGTTCCAGATGCACAGTCAAGATACGTCATAGATATCTTGAAGAAGAACAAAAACTTTGATGCTGTCAAAGCAATCAGCAGTCACATTAAGAAACACACTTCCCCTGAGACAGGTACTGCCTGGACCGTGTGCTTTTCATCAGTGAGGAATGTTTTGTCTTGCCCAGGCTGCTCTCCGAGTGATGTTCTTAGTACCTCATGCAATAAGTAACTACAAGTTGCTCTAAGTTACGATAAGCCGGTGGTTTTTTTCCTCTCCCTTATGATGAAGCTCCCCCACCGTAGAAACTGGTGCTTTTTGATGCTCTTCTAGTTTTAACCTTTTTCCTTTGCTTTATTATTTGGAAAATGGAACATTTTGTCAAAGTATCAGTGGCATACTTAAAATGCTTTTAATAACAAAAAATGGAGCAAGCCTGATCTGCCTGTGCTGCAGGATGGTCCAAGAGATTTAGCCAGGGCAGGAGATGGGGAGCTTCTGCCCTCAGGACTGGAGGGTCCCTGCAGGATGCAGCTTCTTGGCAGCTTGGCGCTGCAGCTTGGTGGCTACCCGCTTCCTAGCTCTGAAAGAGGCTGCAGTGGGCCACAGACATTCCCAGCAGAGGATGAAGAGGATGAAGCTCTTGGGAGCGTCTCAGTGAGAGCTGATGGATTGGCTGGTGAGGCAAGATGTTCCTGCAGCACTTTGAGGTTCAGAAACTGAGGAGTTAGAACCCGCAGCTGTTCTTCTCAAGCCGTGGTTTAGGCTGTTGTTTAAAAATCAGTCCTAAGTATGGACCTTGTTCATCTTGGAGAGCATTTCTTCAGTGTGGTCTTTCCAAGCTTGCTCGGTGCCTGATCGGCCAAGCAGAACTTTAAGGTGACACCTGCATTAGCAATATTACTGGGTTGGCCCAAAGCACAACCTTTACAAAACTTGCTTGTGTCATGCAAATATCAAAGCAAAGACCGCACAGGCAGATCAGACTTGGCAGAAGGCAAAGTTTTCAGGCTGTATCTCTGTTTTCATGTGGGTATTGCATATAAGTTTACTGGAAAGCACTGGGTTTCACTGCACTTGCGTCGTGCAGCTCCTGGCACGCAGATTCCTGCAGTTTCTCTTTCTTTACGGCAGAAATCTCTGCTCTGGAGAAGGTCTTGGCACAGCAGTCCTCAGGCAGGAGGTTAACAGCAGTCTGCTGTGGTGGTGATCGCTTTGGTTGGTGTTCCAGGTAGCTCAGCCTGTCTTTTGCGGTCAATCTTATTTATTTTTTTTGGCAATGCACAGCCTACAAGATTTTTCTAGACTTAGTGCAAAATGAGAGGCTGGAAAATGAGCCACTGCTTTAGAGGTAGCAGCCTGAGCTTGGCCCTTCTTGCTAGAGGAATGACCAACCTTGTCTGTCTCTTTGTCCTAAGGGGTACAGCTACTTGTTTTGTTTGGGTTTTGATGTACTTGAACTCCTCAAAGCTTTTAGGAAAGTCAGGCCAAGCCTTCCAGTTTTCGTTTAAAGGTATTTATTGGGACAGAATTTAAAACCTGCCATTGCTTATTATCAAAGTATCTCTTAAACTTGTAGGTATTGCTCTGGTGTAGTGGTTTTTTTATTTCTTTCTTTGGTTTTTTCTTTTAAGAGGATGAATTGCTTTGTGGCTGTATTTCTGAAATGGCCCTGAGGCATCAGATATGCTCAGGACATCTGATTAAAACACTACTGGGTTTAGTCATCGACTCTAAAAATTCCTAGCGATGGTATCACTGCAGGGCAGCAGCGTCCCGCCTGCGTGCAGGTCAGCTTGTGAACGAACTGTCACAACTTCCTACCTACTGTATGGGTATTTATACCACGGGATGTGAAATCCAGCACAGGACTGGCTTTGCCTGCACGAGCCTCATCCATCTGATTTTAACCTGCCCTGAGACGTAACGTGTTACAGTCCTGCTCTGAGGAACCGCGTTCTCAGTTTCTGTGATGTTTTGCAGAGGAGAGTGAAAGCGGAGCCACAGCTGATAGTGATGCTCTCCCGGATGTTCTTGAGCAGTTTGCCCAGTTCTACAGGTGTGAAAATGGAGCACGTCACGAAGATGTACTGAAGGAAGATGCAGTTAAGCGCTTTCTGAAGCTGCTGTCTTCTCTGAAAGGTGCAGTGAGTTCCCATTTGTCCCCTTCACAGGGCTTAATTGCTGTGAAAAATGTGTTTGAGGCTAACGTATAGTTTTTGCTCTTTTATCCTTCCTTCTGTTCCCTGTTTCCACATCTGGACATTACTTATTTTGACTGTTGCGTTTTGCACTTAGATCCACCGGAATACGTGCAAAAATCTGGTACGATGAAACAAAATGTACTTGAGTGGAAAGATGCGAGTGTGGCATTTTGCTGCTCTGTGCTTTGAATTTATTGAGTTCATTATTCTGAAACCAGTTTACGGTGAGCTGGATTTTATTATGTGGCTTTGAATGAGCTACGTTGTCTTGACTGTCTTGCAGAAATCCCTGAAGGGGCAGTTTGCAACATCTCCGATGCCTGTGCTAGCAGCTTCATAAAAGAGCTGCTGGAGAAGCAAATGTGGCATCCGGTTTTGCTGCTGCTAACGGGAAAAGCCAGCGGGCAAGAGCCGTCGGGTGGAGGACTCTTCAAAAACTGCAGCCTTTCAGATGTTGACATCGGCAACGTTATCCAGCAGTGTGACAGATTGGATGAGCAAGTGCACCTCATAAGATGCTTGATTGAACGAGGAGGTGAAAAATTGTGCAATGTTACTGTGTTATAAAAGAGCCGGTATTTTATTGGGCATGTTTGAAGCTGCGTAGTTTTAGAAATACCAGCGCATGGTGTTTTCGTGGCTCTGTGTAAGTGCAGCAGCTTGTTGGGGTGCTGCATCCGCTCTGGGCGGCACGGGGAAGCTAGTGAGGCTACGTGGGGTGGAAGATGTTTTCCAAATGAAATTTGGCTGTCAGGGTTGCTAAAAGGCCAAAGATTGTTGTCGCTCCTTTGCTCATAGTTTCTTTGGTTTTTAATTTCTCCGTCTTCAGCCACAGTATTATCTTGATAGACACCATAAACCACGGTCTGTGGGTTCAGTCTGTTGTTGTGTTACAAGTAATGGACTACTTCAGTGATTTCAGAGGCACGACTGATGGTTTTCTTCTCATAGCTAGTGTAGACATCATCATTTGTCTTGTTTTGTGTGAGGCTTATTTCTAGGATTACTCTGGCATTTTTCTTTTCATCTTCTAACTTGATGTTAACTGTAAATGATGGAGACACAGTCCTGTTTCAGCCTTGTGAGTGCCAAAGGTTCAAGGAGGCCTCTTGTTTTGGTCAGTGAGTGCCTGACTTGAGGGAGATGTGTTCTGGCTTTTCTGTCCTCCTGTCACAGCCAGAGGACTGTTTGTGCAGCTCAGTGGGAGACAAGAGGAGATTCTGAATATTTTCTTAGTCAAAACCTAACTGACACATGTAAAAAGCTGACCAAAAAAAGTCAGCTCCTCAGCAGTCAGCACATGCCTTCATCTGTCTAGAACTTTGTCATTTGCAGATTTGGCGTATCGGATCTAACCCTGATGTTCTCTTGTCCTTCACACCAGCTCTGCCAGATGGGATTGAAACCAGCTCTGAAATACCACTGCAGATATGCCTCAAAAAGAATTATTTTGAACTGGTGTATTTGCTGCTGACCAAAGGTGCGGACCCTCGAAATGTCTCCACTGCACAAGGAGATACTCCTCTGCATGCCGCGGTTTCCATCTGTTTGTACAGACGAGGTAAGGCTTTCGGGTGCCAAAGGGACAAAAGAGCTCTCAGAGATGTGCAAGGTTCCTTTTCACAGCGAAAACATCCCTGTTTCTTACCTGTCCAGCCCCTTCTGCTGCTGTTCGATGTGATAGCAGAGGCAGCAGATCAGGATTTCTGCATCTCAGCCCCCAAGTTTGCAGGATGGAGGATACACCCTGATCATTAAGCTGATGCCTTCTGCTTTCTGGTGGCTGGGACCATGAGGGGAAGGTTCGTGGCAGCTCGGGGGGCACTGGGCAGCTGTAATTTCTCCATCAGTTACCTTTTTGTGAACAGATTCTTGTTTAATCAAGCTGATCTAGAAAGAGACGCTCCTCTTGGACACCCTGTGAAGTGTGTATTAGGTGAGAACGAGGGAAATGGTCCTTCCTAGAAGGACCTAGGAAGAAACAGAAGTAGAGGCAGAGGAATGGCAGCAGGCTTTGCAGAAAATCCTACATCTGAAATCTCTTCCCCGGGTTTTATTCAGCTGTAGATCAAGCAAAGTTTTGTTCAGGGGAGGAGTGAGTTAGAGTCCTGTAGGGCTTACATAAAAAAGTAAGAAATTAAGAAAAACTATCCACTTAAAGCCTCAAAATTAGGTTTAACTTTAAATTAAGAAAAAATGGTTGAGTTGAAGGTTTAAAATAATGAATAACGCTGGATTTATTCATTTTTAAAGCATAAACATTTGCTAGCTTTAGGGAGCTAAAAAGCATAGATACCACCAGTTGTAAATTTTAAATCAGAAGATTAAGGCGTCCCGTGACAACATCTCCTTAAGTGCTTTTCTCTGTGTAAAGTCTTTGAGGTGGAATTTCTGTACAGTGATTGTGGTGTGTCACTATTTTACAGTTAGGGAAGAAATGTGTCACATACATTAGCTGGATGAAATCCAGAAAGCTGTCGAATATCTCTTTTCTTTTTTAGCTCCCCAGGGAGGTATTAGAGTAATCTTGCTTCGTAGGAGGGTGCTCTAGGGACCTCAGATACCAGGAAATAATTGGGATTTGCCACAGGTTATTTTAGTAAACCAAAGTTATCCGCAGCAAATTGCTCCTGGGTGGCATATTAAAGTGAACCAAAGGGCCCCAGAGCGGTACCCAGAGCTGCTGCTTGTACAGCTGACGCTCACCAGCCTGCCTTGGGCTGGTGCTGGAGGATAAGCTGTACGCAGGGGTTAAAGGAATTAAATCCTCTGATGCTACAGGAGCAATTGCAGCACTAGGGATTTCTAAAGCTTTGCTGCCGTTCTGTTTTTTTCCCCGAGTGTTGGAAAAACTCCGTTTCAAGCCATTTCAAATGAGCATGAAATGTAGATGTATTTTTTCTTTTCTTTTTTCTTTTGTTTATTTTTTTCTTTTTAATAGCAGCAGAAAAAAAGCATTCAAAATTGTTGGCCTACAGAGCAGCCTTGTAAAGCAAGTGGTTATTTATTTATTCACCTGTTTGTTCTCTTGCTTTCAGATGGCACTAGTTTAAACATCCTGAACTATCTGCTTGACCTCTTTGCTTCAAGACCTTCTGACTTCCCGTACCTTAATCCAAACGTACAAGATGAGAATGGAAATACGGTGATGCATCTCCTCTTTCAGAGAGGATTTTCAAGGCAGTCTATTAAAATAATGGAGTCCTTGGCAAAATTTGATATTAACTTTAATATAAAAAACAAACTGGGAAGAGATGTGAGGCATAGAATGAAAAAGAATTACACACTGCTACGTGTCTGGAATAATGCTGCTCCTGAGAGAAAGAAGAGGCAGGATACAGCAGGGCAGGCGGTTAAAACACTGAAGCCCGTTCCAGCCTCTGAGATTTCACAGCCCAAGAGCACAGGGCGTTCGTCATCTGAGTCCTCACTAAAGGCACCATCTGGCAACGTGGCGCATCGTGATTTAAAAACCCCAGCGAAAAAAGATCAGTTGGCAAAGCAGGAGGCAGAAAGGCTAAACAGTCCCTTAACGCTGCAGGAAAGTCTAGTGCAGGCAATCACAGCTTTAATTCAGCAGCTGAAATTGGGCGACACCCTGAGGAAGGATCACCCTCTGGGACAAAAGCCACCTTCAGCCCCGGCTTGTTTGGAAGAGGGAAGAAGTGAGTCCTCGCGACCTCGCGGAAGCGTAGCTTATCCTGAAGGAGAAAGGGATGGCTGGGAGAAAAAGAAGGGAGCAGGGGAATTTACCTTGGTCCTGCCTAGTGGAGGGAATGAAGAGCCGGAGGAAGAGAAGGAGGAGATTCTGGATATTGAGGCATACGTGCAGGAGTTTGATAACATGACCTGGGAAATCGAGTGCACTCCTGAAATGCTGAAGACGTTGGGCAGCAAAGCTGTGCCTCATTATCTGAAAACTAGAACTATAATGACGATTAAGCAGCTCGGCAATGGGGAATGGACTAAGGGCCTTCAGAAGCCGCTGAAACACCTGAAAGCTGATATCCAGCTGTACGAAGCCAAGTTGGGCAAAGGTGCTAGAATGCTCTGGGAGCTTGCGATTGACTTTTCGCCTCGTTGCAGTGAGAGTGCGGAAAAGATCATGGAGACAGAACAGATGACAAGTCTTCCAGAAAAATCGGGTAGAGTTTACACGGAAATAATCAGAATTTGGGCCATTGTTCTCGACCATTGCAAGCTGA
>NW_010433322.1:6399-33043 GCF_000710305.1 Buceros rhinoceros silvestris | reverse complement strand
TGAACCGCGTCTTAGATAATATATGTATTTCCTACAAACGTGGCTTATCGTGCATCTTGAGGAAAAAGCTCAAGGGCATAAACGAAGGCCATCAGAACCACACAGTGACAACACAGAAGCGCATTCCTCGTTGTTACGTTGAAGACTCGGAGGCAGAAAAATCAAAAGAACGTCCCGTACCTGAGTATTTCCCTCCAGCCAGTGCAGCAGAATTGGAGTACAACATAATAAAATTTCACAGCTTCAGCACCAACATGGCACTTAACATCATAAACGATGTACATTCTTCTGTCGAATACCCTTTCCGAGTTGGGGAGCTGGAGTACGCGGTAATTGATCTCAATCCGAAGCCCATGGAACCAATCATTTTAATTGGGCGAAGCGGGACAGGGAAGACAACTTGCTGCTTGTATAGGCTGTGGAAGAAATTCTATTCGTACTGGGAAAAATCCGCCTTGGCAAATGGTCCTCTGCTGGCGAGGCAAACTTGGCAGCAAAGACAGTGCAGTGAGGTTGAAAAAGCCAGGGTAGAGGAGGAAGAGAGTGAACTAAAACAGGACAGTGATGATTCGAGTGAGGAACAGGTGAGCGACGAGCAAGACCAGGACAGCGAGGATGAAAAGGTTCCTGCGGGCACGGCTGGGGCGGAGAGGAGTTCGTGTGATGGCCATGAAGACGACCAAATACGTAGTGCAGAAGCATCGAACTGCCTGGAGCACCTGCACCAGATCTTTGTGACAAAAAATCCTGTCTTGTGCCAAGAAGTTCAGAGGAATTTCGTTGAACTTAGCAAGTCTTCCAAGGTAACCAGTCACTTCAAGCCTCTGGAGCCAAATGTTCACAAGCTACAAGACATTAAAGATGAAAATTTTCCTCTGTTTGTCACCTCCAAGCAATTGTTGCTGTTACTGGATGCGTCCATGCCTGACCCATTTTTTCCACGAAACGAGGATGGAAGCCTTATAAGGACCATTGTTGGTTGGAGTCCTCAGGAAGACTTGGTTGTGCCAAATTGGCAAGACAAGGATGAAGAAGGAGGTGTTGAAGCAGAACATGGTGATATTGAAGGAGATGCGGATGTGTACTCTAGGGCAAGTGATCCTCGGACTTTTGTGACTTACAGTGTGTTTGCGAACGAAATATGGCCAAAAATGATAAAAGGTAAAAGCTTGTACAATCCAGCGCTGGTTTGGAAAGAAATAAAATCGTTTCTGAAAGGCTCTTTTGAGGCACTGAGTTGCTTTGGGGGTAAACTTACCGAGGAGCAGTACAAAAAGCTCGGCCGGAAGAGATCACCGAACTTCACAGAAGACCGGAGTGAAATCTATCACCTCTTTTGTCTTTATCAGCAGATACGGTCGCAGAGAGGTTACTTCGATGAAGAAGACTTGATATATAATTTATCTCAAAGACTCTCAAAGCTCAGGGAGCTGCCGTGGTCCTTCCACGAGTTTTATGGTGATGAGATACAGGACTTCACCCAAGCTGAGCTGGCGCTGTTGATGAAATGCATCAATGACCCTAATGCCATGTTTCTAACTGGTGACACTGCCCAGAGCATTATGAAAGGAGTCGCTTTTCGGTTCAGTGACCTGAGGTCGCTGTTTCATTACGCAAGCAAGAACTCCATGAACAAGAAGCAGCGTGTTAGAAAACCAAAAAGGATCTATCAGTTGTACCAGAACTACAGGTCCCATTCAGGTAGAGTAACAAATTGCTTTAGAGGCTGAGCTTGTGCTCCTCAGATGTCACTAATGGTTGAAGTTTTCTACTGGCCGATTCAAAGCATCTTTAAGCATCCTGGTTTTCTAAGAGAGCAGATGGTCAGATTTTTCTGACGTGCAAATTCTGGTTTTTGACATCTCAACTGGGAAGCCAAGAATGACCCTTTTTAAATGGTCGTGTTTGGAACACTCATGTTTACTGCACGCTGTGACTGTATTTGTTTGAAGGAGAACTTAACAAATAACCACACCTATTTCTGTTGTCCCATCCCCAAAACTTTGCGGCATTACAGGCCTGAGAACAACTGCCACTCAAAGTGGTAGAAGCATAAAGTGGACCAGCAGATGGTCAGATTTTTCTGACGTGCAAATTCTGGTTTTTGACATCTCAACTGGGAAACCAAGAATGACCCTTTTTAAGTTGTCGTGTTTGGAACACTCGTGTTTACCGCACGCTGTGACTGTATTTATTTGAAGGAGAACTTAACAAATAACCAGACCTATTTCTGTTGTCCCATCCCCAAAACTTTGTGGCATTACAGGCCTGAGAACAACTGCCACTCGAAGTGGTAGAAGCATAAAGTGGACATTAGAGCTTCTGTCTTCTGACTAGTGTTTTTTGTCATTATATTTCTTGATTTCTAACAAAATCATACCAAAGTCTGTTTGTGGGAGTATGAGACAGACCGATGTTTAAAATCTCTGTTCTGCTTATTACAGGTATTCTCCGTTTAGCATCCGGAGTGGTTGATTTGCTTCAGCATTATTTCCCAGAATCTTTTGATCGGCTTCCTAAGGACCGCGGTCTCTTCGATGGACCAAAACCGACCGTCTTGGAGTCCTGCAGCGTTAGCGACCTGGCAATTCTGCTGAGGGGCAACAAAAGGAAAACACAGCCCATCGAATTTGGAGCACATCAGGTTTGCTTTTCGCAGGCAGATTCTTCCAGCCCTGTTGCTAATTCGTCTTTTTATAGGGACTACCCACAACTTTCTTTTTTAAGCCCTTGTATCTCACTGATAAATTATGCTTTTTAATCTTCGAAACCTTTATTGTGTTGGTTTCTGTTTCTTCTTAATACACATCTGGCCCTTCCTGTTCTTTTTCGCACCGGGTGTTGCCTGTCCTGTTCCTTTCTGACTCCAGATTTTCTCACAGCTTGTCTGCACGTACCACACATTTGTCAGTCTTCTGGTGGCATCTTTGTGACCTTTTTTGCAGATTGTGCTGCGACTTCCACGTTAAATGTTGCCTGGTTTTGAGAAGGCTCTGACGTGTTTGTGTGCTTTCTCTATGCAGGTTTTTTTTTTTTTTTTTTTGCTTCCTCAGGTGTTTGTTTTATTGATGTATTTTATGACAGGTGGTGTTAGTGGCGAATGAAACTGCGAAGGAGAAGATACCCGAGGAACTTAGTTTAGCTCTTGTACTGACAATTTATGAAGCAAAGGGCTTGGAATTTGATGACGTACTCCTTTACAACTTTTTCACAGATTCAGAGGTATTTAATTCTTACCCATTTATTTCATTTTTTCTTAAGTCTTGATTTTACCCGTGGTCTAACCGGCTTTCCAGCTGGGGAAGGATTCCTTGTTTCCTCTGAAGATGGGTGGTTTCATCACGGCAGAAAACTGGGCTCATAGGTTCATCAGCTGAGACTAGCTTCCCTTAGTGCCCCGTTTTCCTTCAGGTTGGCTGTTGGAACTCGAGGGAGAGCCTTGGGGCTCCCAGACCAACGCAAAGAGCTGTCGACCACAGCAGCCTCACTGCACACAGGTAAACCTCGTTCTCTTGATGTTTTTCAGGCTAGCAAAGAATGGAAGATAATCTCTTCTTATGCTCCCGATTCGGATGTGCAAGTAGGAGGCAAAGTGCTACTTGAAGTGCCTGTAGAAGATGTTACTGGTGTGCAGAAAAGAACTTTTAATGTAGACATGTACAAGGTGAGTTTTGTGCTAACACTGGGACTAGGAAGGATAAACTAAGTTCTTAAATCTTAGAGGCAGGGAAATTTCTTGTAAGAAATCCTTTCATCCTGTGGCTCCGTGTTTATTGAGGTCGCTTATACTTTTTCAAATTTGTGAACTGTAATCTTGGTTTTTGAAAGATAGGAGGGGTTTGGGGCAAGTGTGATTTGATAAGAGAACAAAAACTTTGTGTAATAGACTTTTAGGTGTATCTCCAAAGCAGCTGCGGTTAAAGCAAATAGCAAACCAGCTTGTCAATATTTGTTTAGTCTGGTTTCAGATCTGTGTTGCCACCTTAAAATGAAGGAAACTTCTTGGAATCTAGTGAGTCAGGTATTCTCAGGATTGTATGGTACAGAATGAATAATTACGTGTGCAAGTGATTAGAAGGATAATGGACTGTCACACCTGCAGCTGCTGGGTTTGCTGTAGCAGCAGTTGCATACGAATTAGCTGGGCAATGACTTATGTAGCTGAAAAATCATGTATTTAATATTTAGACTTGCTTATTTATTGGTACTTTCTTGTTTGTTATTCACTGTATATATTTGCTGTTCTCTCAGAACTGCAAAGTTTTTTTTTTTTTTTTTTTTTCCTAACAGTTTAGCTCATCTGGCGTTTTGTTTATTTTGGTGAGTTCTTTTTTTTTGTTGCTGTTTTGGTTGTGCTTCAGATGCTGAATGGAGAACTGAAGCAATTGTATACTGCTATTACAAGAGCCAGAGTCAACCTTTGGATCTTCGACGAAGACAGTGATAAACGGGCTCCAGCTTTCAAGTATTTCATCAAAAGAGAATTTGTCCGGGTTGTCAAAGCAGACGAAAAGAAAGGTAAAGTTACCCTAAAACTTTGGTAAAAGACTGTCAAACAGGAGAGCCTACTTAGGCTATCTTGCTTTTGGGCTGTGTAGTAGAGAAGGGTAAATTCCTTGGCCCCTCCAGCAGTATCACTGATAACTGCCCTTGCAAATCTCCACCAGTTTCAGTGGATCTTCATTCTCTTGGCTCTGAAGATCAGTTGTATATGCGAACACATGATTTAATCGCTAATTCTTCAGTGTACGTTTTCCTGCTGTTGCAGGATCACTCAGATCTGATCTGGTATGAGTAATGGAGTTCTAACCAGTAACTTTAGGTATGAAGGCTGTTCACAGAAAACCATCCCAGCTTAAAGAGATTTATCAAATGAAAGGATTTGGTTTCTACATAAAGACGGTGGATTTACTCACAGTCTTATCCAAAAAAGCAGGCGTGGATTTTAAAGATCTTTCACCTTGTCGATTTTCAGTGGTGACTGAGAGGCATAAAATGTATTTAATTCATAGTTACCATTACTGGTGTGAGCACAAATCATGAGGAGTTTGGAACGTTATGAGATGTTAATGCCTCATTTTGCTACGTGCTAAGAGGTTTCTGGGGTTTACCCATTCTAACGTAAACCGATTACCCCCCACCTTCTAGATTTAGACGACAGTATGTTTGCTAAAACCTCAACTCCAGAAGAGTGGATTGCGCAGGGAGACTACTATGCTAAACATCAGTTCTGGGAGGTAGGAGCATGTGTTTATCTGAAATAAGGATTCTTGTCTATTCCAAAACCCCCTCCCTCAACTCCAGAAGAGTGGATTGCGCAGGGAGACTACTATGCTAAACATCAGTTCTGGGAGGTAGGAGCATGTGTTTATCTGAAATAAGGATTCTTGTCTATTCCAAAACCACCTCCTTTTTTTTTTTTTTTCTTTGCATCTATAAAACTATCTATAAATCTTCATTTGCTCTGTAGTAGTTCATCTCAGTTTATGGTTTGTAGTTGTGAAGGACTTGCAAGAAGGAGGTAGGGAGAGCGAACTCCTTCTAAGGGTAATCTTAAATTCACCACTCGGAGATCTGCAGCCCAGTGAGGGGAAAACATTTTCATAGGCACAAACAATAGACGGTTGGAAAGAACCCCAGTTATTAGCAATAACTGGAATTGACTGGAATTCTTGAATCTAAACCACGCGCTTGAATGTATCATCACAAATCACTGCAGGAAAATGAAAACACTTCTTGGAAGTAACTTGTTTTGAGAGATGATCTCAGAGCTCTTTTATGTTGTTTTTTGGACTGTAATTAGGGATGGATACAAACCACACATTAAGGAACAGCGTGCAAGAACCCAGGGAGCACTGAGAAAACCACAGAAAGGGTAGCGAAATGCTGGTTTCATTCCCTTCCTGTTTTGAAAAACATGGAGATTTTAGAGTCTTTCATTTCCTAAACTGATAGTTAATACAATCCAGATACGGGATGACAGTTAATGGAATGGAAGCAAAACCCATCAAGGATGACAACACCAATGAATTATTCCAGAAGGAATTAAGGGATATCTCTAGACCTACCGTCTAGAAGTTAGGCAGAAAAGGAGGGTGTATGGACAGCGGAAGCGAGGACAGGTGACATGGGAGGACTACAGAGATGCTCTTTGCTACTGGAAGGGGAAAATTTGTGCAGCTGAAGATTGATTAGAGTTCAAGCTGGCCACCACTGTGAAGGACAACAAAAAGGGCTTTTCTAAACGTGCTAACAGCAAAAGGGCGATCAGAGATAACAGTGGTCTGTTTCTTAATGAGGTCAGTCCCGCACAAACAGGGACATGGACAAAGCAGAGGCGTTAATGCCTTTGATTTTAACACCAGCAATGGGCCCTGGGACGCCCAGAGCCTGTGCTGGAAGACTGTGACTGGGGGGATGATAAACTCCCAATTGACTCTGAACTTCTTTGAGACTTGCTGCTCCAGCTGGATGTCTGTAAGTCCGTGGGGCCTGTGGGATTCATTCCAGGGTGCTGAAAGAGCTGGCCGGTTTTATTGCAGGGTCTCTCTGCATTATTTTGCAAGATTCTTGGAAGTCTAGAGAGGTCTCAGTCCAGTGGAATCTGGCCAGTGTTGTCCCAGTTTTCAAGGAGGGTGAGAAGGAAGACCCTTGTAATTACAGGCTTGTCATTCTCACTTTGGTGCCTGGTAAATTATGGAGAAGGTTATTCTGGGAGTTACTGAAAAACACCTGAGAGACGGTTGGTCATAGCCAGCACAGATTCATGAGGGGAAAGTCCGCATTAACCAACTAAATTTCCTTTTATGATGAGGTCACCTATCTAGTTGACCAAGCAGACGTGGTGGTTTGGGATTTCGCAAAACTTTTGATGCTGTCTCAGTGTCCTTCTGGTCAAAACGTCCAGCATGCAGCTAGACAAGTCCATAGTATGTTGGGTAGGCAACTGGCTGACTCGGTTGGACTCAAGGAGTTAACAGTAAACGGGGTTATATCAGGCCGGCAGCCGGTCACCAGTGGGGTTCCTCAGGGATCGGTTTTAGGGCCAGTGTACTTGAATGTTTTTCTAAACGATCTGGACGCAGGAATTGAATGTACATTAAGAACTATACAGATAGTCTTTATCTCTAGGCAATTTCCTAAATGGACAGTGTTTAGATAAAAACCACACAGCTGAAGTAATTTCAGCTTGAAATCTGAAATGTATTCGCTGTATCATCTGCTGTTCTGTCTTCTTTATAACCCTGATCTTTGCTTATCACTGCTGCGTCAGAAGGAATTATGTGGTAAATTTGGCAGCTCTGAGAGCGGCTTGCACTGTGCAATTTCCAAACAGAAATAAATGCTAAATTAGTGGCTAGAGTAGAGAAATAATGGAGTTGCAGAATGAGCGAGTTGGTAATGAAGCAGACCTTGCGAGGAGCGTGGTAACTCCTGCTGCTTCTCTTTAGCTTATCACAGAAAGGGCCTGGCCTGCTAAAAGCATGAATAAATGTTCCGTGCTTTTCGATTTAACTTAGCACACACTGCTTTTTCTAACTGTAATTAATAATGTTTATGTGGCAGATGCCTGGTGACTTACTGATGAATG
This sequence comes from Buceros rhinoceros silvestris, assembly GCF_000710305.1. NCBI lineage: Eukaryota > Metazoa > Chordata > Aves > Bucerotiformes > Bucerotidae > Buceros > Buceros rhinoceros. The sequence continues at coordinate 25,452 of NW_010433322.1, read as the reverse complement.
GTTTAGACCATCATTCATGTTGCATGTGCTGTCTGTTCTATCAGCCTACCAGGAATTTTGCTTTCGCTGCTTCCACGTAAAACATTGTAGTTAAAACCCTAATTGCAGTAGCTGCGTGTGAGTGACTTCAAAGCTTTTCTCGTTGGGCTAAAAGCACACGGCAATGTTTTACCTTTTGCTTCTTCCAGGCACCCAGCCCATTACAGTGCCTGTAAACTGAAGTCCTGCTGTTATGTGGTAGGTCGTGGGCTGGGTGCACGTGGGTGAATGCCGTGTCTGATTTCACCCCAGGTAGCAGCCAAGTGTTACCAAAAGGGAGGAGCAGCTGAGAAGTCAAAACTGGCCCTGGCACACGATGCCGTTCTCAAAGTGCACTCCAAGAAATGCAGCCCCAGGTAAGTGTCATTCTGCGGTGCCAGTCCTCATAGCTGTGTGCAGGGGGAGATTCCCACCACCAGTGTGGGACCGCTCTGGAGACATCAGAGACATGCAGGCGAGCCGTCTTCACGTCTTCGTGGGTGGCAAAAGCGATGTAAGAAATGGGAAGGTCTAGCAGAGCTCCACCAGGTTCTGGGACACTGCTCCCTGTGGGGCACAGTGACAGCAGCTGGGTGCCATAGGCTGTCCAAAGCACATGTGGCCCTTGAATGGGTTTACTAGTTATGGGAGAGAAAAGCAGCAGGATTTACACTACCTCGAGAGGCGTTAGAAATAAGTAGAAGAGCGTATGCCGTCATCAACTCCAGTTAATCGCCCTACACGTTCACTTGCCAAAGAAGGAGGGATGGTGGTGTACACTGGGGGAGAAAAGCTGCTGCAGAAAGTGAGCTGTGAGGCGAAGTTAGTGCAAGAGTCGATCTAATCGAAACAAACAGAACTAGGTCTGAAGCAAAGGGCAATTTTTAAGGGACAGATTTTGAGATGAGTCATTTATGCCCATGCTGTCAGCTGGGCAAAATAGCTCCGGATTTTGATGGGGGAGAAAGCTTGCAGTTTCCGGAAGAGGCTGGAGAGCTCTTCGGGACTTGTCTCAAATAATACAGAGAAGAAGCTTCATGGAAAGGACTCTGGACCGAAGCGAATTAATTCCTGTTCGTGCTGGGGAGGCTGAAAACTAGCAGTGACAGCAGAGCGGGTCAGGAATGACTAGAAAAAACACGCTAGGATACTTTAGTTTGAGAATTAAAAAAAAACCCAAACCCAAAGCTTCTTGCTGCCAGAGCAGTGACATTCTGGAACACACCTCTGGACAGAACAGTGTCAGCCCCAAAATATAACTAATTTTAGGGTAATACCTCATCAGGCTTACGTACGGAGACGAACACATGATGTCGGTGTTGGTTGGATTCAGTGACAGATCATGTGGTCCTAAACTTAATTTGGATGTAAGCGGTCATTTTCTCTTACTTCCTACAGGGAAAAACAGATGGAATATATGGCATTGGCTAAAACTTACTTGGAATGTGGAGAACCAAAACTATCATTAAAATGTCTGTTTCAATCAAAGGAGTTCCGGCTCTGTGCAGAACTGTGTAAAAAGTTAGGAAAGGTATTAAATCCTCTAAACTATATCCTCTCCTTATCACTTTCCTTTTTCTACAGCTTTTTCTCCCCCTCATATTACTCAGAAGGTGATAGTATTTTTCTGTGACATGGGAGTAGCTGAATTTAAACAGCTTTTTAAGCTGGGCTGTTTGAGAGGAAGCGTTTGTCACAGAATAGCCACAAGAGGAATGAAGAGGACGACGATGCTGTTATGCAGTCTAGGTTTATTTCTCTGGCTTTAATAGGTTTGGGTGGGAAAGGACCTTTGGAGCTCACCCAGTCCAACCCCCTGCAAGGAGCAGGGACATCTGCACCCAGAGCAGGGTGCTCAGAGCCCCAAGGTCCAACCTGTCCTGGGATGGTTCAGGGATGGGGCTTCTGCCACCTCTCTGGGCAGCCTGGGCCAGGGTCTCACCCCACGGAGTGTAAAAACCAACCAAACAAAAAAACCCCAAACAACAAAGCAACAAACCCCTCCCCCAACCAACCAAAAAAAATTCTTCAAATGTCACCTTCTGTCATTTCTGCTTGTAGTCGGCAGTTACTTAATGGCTTATTTCATGAAACTTTAGCTGTTACTTCATTCAATACTCTGATGATTCTGAAATTTCACGGGTTACAGCCATCTAAATGGAACCTTTAAACTAGGCAAGGACTAAGTAAGGCACTAACAATAGCTTTCTGAGTGTACGAGGATATTTAACATTTTTTCGTCAGAGTGTATTTCCGCCGAAAGAATGTAAAGTAATTGTTCCCAGACATTTAAAGTTAAAGATACAAGGTTGGGGTTCTGCATCCATAAGTGTTTTACTTAAATCCTGTTGATTCTGAGAAATTTGCAAGTTGACAGAAGTGTGTGTGGTGGGTTTTAACAACAGGCAGAGCTGGGTGTGGATAAAAAGTACTTTGGAAATCCCGTACAATACCTTTAATTTTGCCATCTAGCTTTTCGGACAGAAATATTTTGAAAGGCTTTTTTAAAATCCGTTCGGTTTTAACGATGGTTACTTTAATATGTGTTTGATTACTTTCAGGTGCTTTAATGACGTTTTATTAGAGTGTGCTTCTCTGAGACACCTGCGTGGTGGAACTACTAAATCTAGTCTGTTCACATAGTTTTGACTGTTTCGAGCACTTGAGTTTCATCACCGGCTTCTGCGTTGCAGATGAAGGATGCCGCCGTTTACTATCAGAAAAGCCAGTGCTACAAAGAAGCGTCCGAATGTTATGAAGAAATCGAGGAGTTTGATCTGGCAGTTAAAGTGTATTGTCAGGAAGAACTCTACGAAGAAGCAGCGAAGGCGGTTGAAAGGTGAGTTTTCCAAGATGGTACTGGAGTACAATTTTCTTTTTCATTTCCAAATTCAACGTAATGCAGCTGGCTGACCATAAAACTTCCACAAGAGTTTTGGCTGGTGACTTTGATTGTGAGGGTAAATTTGCCATGTCGGAGTTGTCACTCGGGTAATGATAACACGGTGGAATCATTCTACTGCTGTCAGAGCTGGAGCAGTGCCTGCCTTCATTTCTTGGGTATTCTTTCAGTTTGTGTTAGTAGTCATGTGAGTTCTCCTTCAGCCAGCCCTCTGGTTCTGCTGGTAAATTTGACAAAAATGTTTTAACAGAAGTATAAATACTGTCTTTTTAAGAGTGAAATAATAATGGATTTAGCCACTTGGTGACTGACTTCTGCAGGAGTATAACCATGAGATGTATGGTATATAATGCAGCAGTCGAGGCAAATGAGCTCACTGGTCTCCCAAAGTCTCTGATTTAAGAGCACAGAATGTTTTTCTGTGATGTCTCTTTGCTTTAATTTAAGAGCAAAGAGAAAACTTAAATGAATGGCTTGCCCCGCCTCTCTGATGGATTCTTGGTCCCATCTCTGAGGTGACCTTTTCCCTACCATCTCCCCTGTGCTGGTGCAAGACAGTTAACAACTGCATCGCACCGTGCCTGGTAAACTGGATTTATTAGTGTCCTGTAGACAGTACTTTGCATCTGGCACCATCCCTGTGACCTCGTTAGCACATTCTTGCGTAAACAGTGCTTTTATTGGCCACACTTTTCATTGCACCGACACTGACTGATGTATATACACAGCAGTTAGAATTCCAGCAAGGCCAACAGTTCCACACCCCCACTGAAATCCTTTGTGATGTACCTTTAGGAATGGCAACTGTTTTTTGAAGGATTAAAGCTTGTTTAGTAAGTAGAGGTTTTTTGATCAAAAAGTTCAAGCATTAAAGTCACCTCACCAACGTTTTTTTTAAATCAGCCTCCCCAAACCATTCATGCAAATTCATCAGCAAAGGTACAAAAATCTTGTGCGCTCCCACGTTTACTGTGGCAAAGAGGATGATGAAAGGCTAAGGATCACTTGCTCACCCATCAGGAAAAAGTGTTACTCATTGTCGGCACGCAGGAGAGAACACCTTTGCAAGACTGGCTTAGGGGATACCTTAATAACTTCACATCAGCCAAGAATAATTAAAAACTGAGTGCAGTGGCTTTTGGGTCTGGTTAAGTCATCTGTGTTGGTAAATTGATGTATCTGTTATTTCAGGTACGAAGAGATGTTAAATTCAAAAGGACAAATGGTTTCCAAACTCTCCTGCACCGCAAATCAGCTGTATTTGGAAGCAGCCGCAAAGTACCTGAGTATGAACAGAACTGAGGAAATGATGCAAGTCCTCTCAAAACTTGATATCGAGGATCAGCTGGAGTTCCTGAAGTCTCGTGGCTGCGTGCGCCAAGCGGCAGACTTACTGAAAAGGGAAGGTCGAGAGGAAGAAGCTGCGAAGTTAATGAAGCAACACGGGTTCGCTCTGGAGGCAGCCAACCTCACAGCTATAAAAGAGTTCCGTGCGTCGTGTTTGCTTGCTGCAGCACGTGCCAGAGTGACCCGCTGTTCAAAATCGGACCTGGCGGACATGGAGGCCATCCTAAGTGAAGCCCTCGAACTTTGTGAACAAACTGGGCAGAAGTCTGGCATTGCTGAGGCTGTGCTTTTGCAGGGAGCTCTGACAGGGGACTTCGCCAAGCTGAGCAGCGCGTTCTGTCAGTTCCTGTCTCTGAATCATTCTGCTGGTGCAGTTGAAGCTCTCTTTGCATTATCTCGCTGCAGCTCTCCCAGCCAGGACATCCTCTTCATGGCAGTGCGTGGCTTAATAGCTCTTCTGAGTCTGGTCAGGGGTTTGAAGAAGGCTGCCACCAATGCGGAGAAAGATATGGTGAAGTCATGCTTCGCCTATTTCGGGATTGTCCCAACGGGTGACAGTTGCCAGGTGTCCCAAAATGAAGCCGAACCCATTCTTAAGTTTTTGTCAGACAAGCCCAGTCTAAAAGAGAGGAAGACAAAAGGTGGTTTCTCCGTAAGCACAGAGGACGTGAAATCAGCTCTGAAGCAGCACTTGTTAAGCAGGTTGTGCTCCATCATCCAGGAGTTACTGAACAAGCGTTACCCTGATATTTGTACAAAGTTCGTTGTTGGCTTGAAGTGCGAAGATAAAACCTGTGAGGGTAGCCATAAGCCCTTGATGCGCCGTGAAGCAAAGACAATATTTCAGTGTAAAATGCACCTGGTGGCAGTAAGTGGCTTGCTGTTGGAAGCCACGTACACTTTCCCTAAGGAGCTACTGAATCAGTGCAAAAGCTTTGACATTTTGACTGCTGACAAATTCGCGTCATGTGAAGCTCTCCTAGAAGTGTTTTTCCCTAATCATTTTCATTTGAGAATACTGTCGGAGAACCCAAAGGCGTGCAGAGAAATACTGGAGTTCGATAACATTGTTTCTAAACCCTGCAGGGTGGCGTTGAAGGAGTACATCCGATCTGAGTTTCGGAATGAAGACATTGCAGCCAGAAGAGAATCAACTGACTTATGGCTACACGCCATGAAAATTCTCCTCTTATCTTCGGGCTATCCTGAAGAATTTGAGAAACTTGTTTTTAAGGAAGAGGATGATTATAACAAAGAACTAAACTTTGCTCTGTCAAAGGCAAAAAACTCCCCCAAGAGTAAAGGGCAAGGAGGAAAGATCAAGGGAATAGAAGGCAGACATGGTATGTTGCTACCTGACAAAAATGATGACAGTACGGGAAGAACACACTTGTGCTTCATTCGACTTCTTGAAAATTCACTTGAGCAATTCTACGTTCATAAGAACCCAGAAAACTGTAAAAGGTTTTTTTTCCGGTTTATGAATGTCCTGGTCAAGAAATACACGAGATACCTGATCCCAAGCATAGGGAACACGGTAATGTTGCTGGAATTCCAGTATATCCTCTGTTGCGCTGTCCTCATGCGGCTCTCCAAGAACATTACTCTCTGCTTCCCAAAGAGTTACCTCGCCCTCTTTCATTACTGGGAGTTTTTGTTCAGGAGCAAGGACCATAACAGAGAACTAAAAGACACATTTTCTATTATCCAGGAGTATAGACCAAAGGACCCGTACATGGCTGTGCAGAAATTCAGATTTCACCTCTGTTATCTGACAGAAGTTTTGTGTGGAGCTCATGGGAAGTTCAATGTCCTTCTGGATGCTTTCAAGCATCCTGACCGCGTGACTTCAGGGGAGGCTGAGCGGACTCTAGTGCTTTGCTTCGTGATGTTACTGAATGCCGACCAAGTGCAGAATTCTAAATACAGATCCCTTTTATGCCACCACTTTCCTGTTATCAAGGAGATGCTGAAATCAATGAGAAGAAACTTTCCCTCTAAAGTGCCCACAAGATTGCTGAGGGTTGTGGAGCAAGTGAGTGATGCTACACACATCAGAGAAATCGCTGCGAGCCTACAAGAGCTGCTGAAAGAGCGAGATGCGGAGTACTTGCTTGACTGCCGATGGAAGTGGGACTCTGTGTACGCTCATGAACATCCACCCATACGGGGCATCCTCTACGAATCCATAAACCTTGACAGGTTTACGACCTTCTTGGATAAGACGGAATATGCCGATGAGCTAGAAAAGGAACTTGAAAGGGTTCATTCCTTAGAGGACCAAAAGGATCCCCTGGAAGTCATTGCCCTCAGCAGGCAGCAGAAGCAAGAGCAGAAAGCATCTGCTCAACGCCAGCTGCGTCGTGTCTTCCACTTTGTTGCTCTGTGCATGAAGTGGAAAAGGAAGGCGTGCTCCAAAGCTGAACCGATTGCAGTGGAAGGAGAGGGATTTTTATCAGAGATCTTCAAAAAAGCAGATATTGACCAAACCCAGTGTGACCTCTGCGGAGTTAGATTTCTCCAGAGCTCCGAGAGCTTCTTCAGCCGCTCAGAGAACATGGAGGCAGACTCTTCTGAAGCTGTGGCACCAACAGACATCAGTGGGGAAGAGAAGTTGCATGCTGGAGGAAAAGCAGTTTCCGTGGCCAGTGAGGCTTACGCAGAGCACAGAAGCACAGAGGCACACAGAAGTAACAGTGCTGCCTACCAATACTACGCCGACTTCTTCGGAAGAAAGATCAATCCGATCATACGGGATGGACTGGAAGTCGTTGAGGCCATCACAGACGAGACTTACACCCGAGACCATTTAGCGTATAAAGAAGGTTCCAACTTACGCCGGAGAAAAATCAAAGAGAACGTTAAGAAGATTGCAGATGCTGTAGAGGAAATCTATGAGAGAAAAGCCTGGGCTGAAGGTAGGACCTTTCCAGTTTTCCTTGAAACAATTTAAGATGTTATTGGCGGCCAAACTTCTAGGCCTGACAAAGCTCCATTGGAAAATCTTGTTGTGGTCAAGAGAAAGGCATTTCAGGTAGCTGAGGAAGAGAAGAGCCGAGGCAGTGGAATACATCAGAAAATACATCCTCAACTCTTTGAGACGCCTCAGGCAGTGCAGGTAAAAGGAACACCGGTGAATTTTAGTGAAGTGGATTTTAACGGCGTGTTCTCTGAGTTTATACAGTCTTACAGCAGCTGCTGCATTACACCAGCTAGTCTTGATTAGTTTTTTCTTCTTAATTTAGTTCTGTCAGCCATAGTAATTTGGATGTGCAGGGGTGGAGAGTTGGCAGTGCTTGGAGTCTTTGGTTCAGGGTATCTCTGACTAGTCTGCCCTTGAACTTGTTTTTTTGCTAGGGCTGAACTAAAGTGGATACTCAGCTACAAGTCTGTGGGGCGTCAGGCACTCAAAGGCAACCCTGGTGTTAGAAAGTCCAGTAAATTATGGTATTTAAGGGATATGTATTTGATATTTAATTTTTTTCCCCCCTCACATGCTTAAAGCATTATTCTATGCTGGGTTTTGCAAGCAGAATTGAATCACTGAAAGAGTGGCCTAAGAGCAAGATTTGGGGTGCTTGTTGTGGGGAAGGTGACACCTTAAATCAAAACATTGTTCCTGGCTTTAGTTGTAGAAATCCACCAATCCTGTCAAGCTGTGGTTTTGCCTGTGACGTCTGACGGCAGTGAAAGACTGTAATATTTGGTGTGTTGATCTGTTAACTTTGTAACTGAGTGTTAGACTGTGGTCGTCTTGCGTAAGCTTTATCTTCTAGCAGACAGCTCCTGCGTATGGATGAAGTCCATAAAGGTTTGCTTATTATTTTATTTGTTTTCTGCTCAGTGAGCCATGATAGTGATGAAGTAGGTTTAATGAGGTAATAGTTGATTTTGTTACGACAATTTCTTGACGAGCGTTACCTCGTTCTTCCACTCAGTGAAAATATATTGACAGAAATTATTTGCCTTTGAGATTACTCTTCCCTCCCTTTAGGACAAGCTTTTTAAAAGTCCTTAGTGGAGCAGTTAAGTAAGGGCCGCGCTCTCGTGTCCGTGTTTGACTTGCGTAATTTCAGAGGGATGAGGAAAGCCAGGAGCTTTAATACCAAAAAACAGAAAACCTGTAATGTTTCCAGGGGTTGCAGGTATACCTTAAAAGGGGCAGCACAAGGCGGGAGAGCTTCTCCTCTGATACTGCTGGAAGTGTTGATTGGATGGGGAGTAATCCCTACAGCAGCTTCAGCCCCAGCAGTGGATTTGCCTGCACGTGAGGTCACGGTGACTGAGACGTCTTGCTCTGCAGCATCACCGTACAACTCAGCTCCGCGTAACTTGGTTTTGTGCTTGGTGTTTAGCTCCTGTCCACCTCTTCTTACAGAATGTTAACTGTGCTCTGTTTCAGCTGAAGAAATAATAACCAAACATGCCAACAAACTGGTTGCCACCATTGAGGAGGCTCGTAAGTGGCTGAAGAAAATGGACTCTCATAGGATAAAAGAAGAAGGTATGTGTTCAACTGACACCGGTTTCTGTGCCCTCCAGAGGACTCTGGTAATGGTCTCTTAGCATCACTTTAGTCTCCTAGACAGCAGCGTTGTGGATATTCACTTACCCTCTAGGCAACAAGAAACAGGCACCTCCAAAGGGGCGCTCGGGAAAACACGAGTTAACCAGCCCTTCCTCAGGGGCTCTTTAAAACAGAGCGTGAGCCTCATGGCTGCTTCCAGCGTGGCCAGACTGGAGCAAGCCTCTTCCCCTGCCCCTCAGCGGATCCCAGCCCGCACAGAGTACCCATGTGTCTGTGCCGGCAGGCCCGCGCGGCTGCACGCGTAGCTGTGGTTCAGGGGCATATTGCCCTAGATGTAAAGCATCGAAGCGGCTGTTTCATAAAATTTGACTGTGGTAAAGGCTCATGTTTACACTTTTCTATTCCAAGAAAGATAGAGTTAATAAGACCCCATGGGATTGCTGTCATAGTCTCACTAACAACCTTATAGTCTGGTTTTCAAGTCAGTAAGCAAAAGTATTGTCTGCTGAAAGTGCTGAAAGTGAGCATTGAGAGAGGAGAGACGTATTCTTTAAAAAAATCAAGAGCAATAACGATAGAAACAGATTTTTCTGTGTTAAAATTAATGACTAGGCTTAGCAGTCTCTGTTTCCTAGCAAAGCTCTTAAGCACGTTGTCTTATTGAGCCCAGTACTACTGAAACGTGATTATACGCACAGGAAGGTTTATTGATGACATATAGAATAGCGATGCCATAGCTTGAGGGGAAAAGGTGTTGGGGTTTTCCATTCGGCATTAATTTCTTGTTTTTAATATAGGCTTTGTGCATGATGGAGACTTGGAAAATGAAGTGGAAGATGAAATCATGGCTTTTGAAGAACTTGCCTATAAAAAACCCTCCAGGAAAAAAGGAAGATGTGGGAGATCATAATTAGAAAAAAAAAAACACACGTGGCTATTCCAGCTTCTTGACACTCGAATTTTAGAATTAAAAATTGTCAAAAAGCAAAATAGAATGATGGGGTCAGAAGTGGGGAGAGTCTGAAGAAAAAGAGCAGCTTAGGCTATTGGTGCTTTGTCACTTGTATTGTGTCAGAGTAATCACCTACGTGGCGATGATGTCATTGTTAAAACCTAAGACAGGACGATGTGGTAGCTTGAGAGTAACGAAAAGCCAAAGGAACAGCTTAGTGGGAAGAAATAATAATGTTTTTGCCTTATCTCAGGTGTTTTTCTATGCAGTCTTCTTTTTCCTCTTCCCCGTTCATTATTCTGAGTTGGAATACTCAGAAAAATAGAAGGGTAGTTCCTCTGATTTTAAGTTAACTTCTGTAACTCTGCCGTTTTCCGAGTCTTGTATGTTTGGAAATTTTGGAGTCTTTGGGTGAGATACTTAGAATATCTCTCTTTTCTATTTTTGTAGACAAGAACAGTAATTCCTACACACATTCATATTTTTGTCAGCGTACATACTTCTAGTTAGATAGATATGAAGTTATAAGTTCTCATCTGTTTGATCAAGTTTTGATATACCTGCTCATACTGCAGTAGAGATAATCTTCCTTTAAAAGAGCATTCTGTGTTTTAAGAGTTTCACTGATAAAAAGCTGTTTTATAATCTATAATGTTTTTATAAAGCCTGTGAGATTTTTAAAATCACTTGGTCTGGTCTTATTTTTGGAATGTTTTGAGAGCCGTGTGTGGCTGACTGCATGGGTGAGGTTGGGTGCCGAGTATCGGTTCATACCGATGCTGTTTCACTTCTGGGGTTTCAATGTCTCCAACACACTGTTCTCTCCTTTAGCAGCATTTTAAACTGATGCATTTGCACGTTGAACGTAATTAGTTGGGTATTATTTAGTTGTTGAACTATTTTGTCTTGAAGGGAGCTGCTTTGTACACGTAACAAGTAGTTTCAGTAATTACCTTTTGCCAAAATCTCTGCAGCTCGTTACTGTGCTCAATGTTGTGGAAGTGGGACGTTTTACCAGGTAAAAATGAGACGCTGCTGTGGAATGGAGCAGCGTGGGCTGCACTCATCGTTATCTACTGCGCTGTAATTGCTGTTGTCTGCCAGAAGACTCTATGAAGTGCTGGTTCTTACAGAAGCCTTGTTGCTTAAGCAAGTGTCTAGAAGAGAGTTTAAAAACACACGTTGATGAAATGGAACTTCCAGCGTAGAGAAATCAAGAATTAAGAAAGTCCAGTCGTTAACTTCTTGGGCTTTGTTTTCTATAACAGTGCGTGTTTTGCATTTGAGATGTATTTTGCATTCGAGATTACTCCAAGAAACTTCCCTGATTAGTTTCTCAGCTTGAGTACGTAACTTTGTGGCAGTAAGTGCAACCTCAACTTTCTAAGGACAATTGCACATTAGAAATGCCTGCTGGCACACTTTAAAGGTCTAGTGGTCATGCTTCTTCATGGGCAAACCGAAGCTTTCAACACATTACTGCAAAACACCAAGCAGAGGGAAAACAAAGAAGTAAGAGCAGAAGTTATATTGCATCAAGAACTTTATCTCGTGTGTGTTTCCGTGGTGCAGGGACCTGTGATCCTTGGTGTGGTTCTGTACCAACCAACAGCCATCCTCTGACTTTGCATCAGCGCTCCCAGATGGACCTTCCTTCAGGAGCGTGTGAAATACTGACTGATGGCCAACGTGAATGGCAGTTCAAATTTCAGAGCTTATATTAGGCCAAGATTTCAGTGATGTTCAATGGGATTCTAGTTGGATCTCCAGAAGGGTTTTTTTCCCATCTGATGATGTGCATAAGTAAACATCCACCTTTCTTTTCCATGACAGTCTCTTTAGATAATAATGATCTGTGAGCATTAATCCCATTTGAATGTTGAATTGGCAAAAAGGGATTGTCCAGCTATATCCATGGGGGTTTTTTGTTGTTTATTTAAAAGTCTTTCTCACCCCTGCCAGAAGCTCCAGTGTTCTGGCATGCTCTGATGCCTTTGACTCAAAGGGCTTAAGAGCCATGACAGGTGCCTTGGTATGTGCAAGATGCTTATTACACTGAAACCTGGGAACCGAGTGGTGGATGCAGGCTGTCGAGCTCATCCACCCACTTCTGCCTCTCTAAGCTAAGCCAGGTTGAGTGGAAGAGAATTTAGAAACAGCTTTAAAAGCATGGAAACTGATGACTTAAACTGGTGATACAAAAATGGAAGAGGAATGAACTATTTACAGTGGTCAGGTGACAGGGATGTGGTCTAAAAGATGACAATTCTCCAAATTCCAAACTCCTCAAGAAAAAAAACGTCTCTTGCCTGCATGAACTCCATGTTAATGCAGAGGGCTCTCTGGTAAGTGATGGGTGCTTTGCACCTTTTTTCCTTTACTCCTCTTAAAAGTATTGTTTCATAATATTTCCTGCAGTTTAATTCCAAAACACTTTTCCAACAACGAGCTGTTACAAACGCTGATGCAGCAAAACATTTTAACACTCGCTTTAAGTATTTTCTTCCGTTCCTAAAGGGAAGCCTTTTGCCTTTCTGCTCACCGAAAATATAGGAGGGAAGGAATTAAAGATGCACTTTGAGCAGTAAACGAGGAACCCTTGGTTGGAAACCTGTGTGAAGAACAGAGAGGTCAAGCTGAAGTGAGTAAGTAAGTAATAAAATCCCACCAGCTTCCAAGTCTTGTCTTGGTAAATAACACGCCTGGGCAGCTCTCACTTTTTCCTGACCCTGTCACGTTGAATGTGTCTGCTCTTCAATCTGATGCTGTTCAGACAAGATTTACCACCAGCTAATAGGAAGGAGTTTCCCAATGCTACATTCACAGTTTCTCGCCACTTTTCTTTGGCAGGAGGAGTCTGGTGTTTAAAAAAAAGAATAAACTTGTAGTACAGGGTGTTGTACCTGGGAGTTTGGGGTATTTATAGCTCGGTTCTGCAGCAGTCTTGTTGCAGAGGGGAAGAAAAGACATCATGTGGGGTATTTTTTGTGTTTGGAATTAAAATGAGATCGCGCTTTGTTACTGAACTGTGAATATAGGTGTGGAGAGGAGGATTTCGCCTATTTCCACCACCAGCCCTAGATCCTTCTTCGTCCCCTCACCTTGCCCACTTCGTCTAGTTCAGAAATCACAGTCTCTGCCTATTTTTTTCTGGACGATCTTTTTGAAGCTCTTGTGGCTTGTGGATCTTCAAGATAAAGATGCTGAATCTTGAGAAAGCAGTGTTTTGGGAACCTGGGTTAGACAAACCCCCTTAGCCAGGACAAGCAGTAACTCTCTTGAGCCAGGGTTGACTGAAGCTTGTCCAAGGCTGGGGTCAGCGCTTGAAACTGGTCACCATTCCCCAACCAGGAAACATTTCCTTCTGGGTGTAATTTAGATTTTAATATGTATTGTAATCCCCTGGAAGTACAGCCTGGGCCGTTAACTGGCATCAGTGATGCATCTGCTTCTCTGGTTGAAGCCTTTTGATAGGAGATGCCAGAGCATAGTGCGAAGAAGCTGAATCCATATGGAAAGAAGGGGACAGTCTTTCCTGGTTCAGAGCTGTGGTGTGGACCTCCATCTCCGTATTTCTGCCAAGCAAACTTGGGGAGAGAGAGAAGAGAGAATGCTGCTTCTTGTCTGGCACTCGTATTCCAGCCGTCCCAATTTTGTACTTTATTCTGTAAAGTTTGCTAAAAAATTAGCCAAAAATGTGGAATAATACTATCTATCTACCTTGCTCAAGTGAAGGATAGACCATTGTACGTGCCTGGGAAAGGTACTTCCTTTGCCCATTCGAACTCCAAGAAGTCCCAAACTGTACAAACCTTTCTCTTTATGAAAGCTGCAATATTCAGAGTAAGAATGAAGCTGGGAGGCTTCACCTCAGTAACAGATGAGGCAACATCTGCCTTTTTCATCTAATTACTCTTGTGCTTTCTCTTTACACAGTACGTCAAGCCCAGACCTTGAGATCAGGACTCGGATACTGACTGAACACAGGTTTTTGTAGTCCTTCAGTTACACGCAGTGGGCAGCCTTGTGTTCGTGACTGCAGGCTTTCCCCACTCCTCACAGCGCCGGTTCCACAGGTTTAGAAGTGTTGCACGCTGGCTTAAAACCAAAGGATTGCATTGTGTGTTTAATTATTTTTTTATGCTTTTTATAGACCTTCATTTCCTGAATCTTTTGGAGCGTCTTCAGCCAAACCTAATTTTCCTCTCCAGCCAGAGGTGCTTGACTTCCTGTTTTCTTTCAAAGAAAGAGAAAATCTCAAGTGAGCACTTCCAGGAGCCAGGTATTAAAGAGAAGTACCAATTAGACATGAAACTCAGGATTAAACCTCAACATTTGGAAATAGGGAGGCAGATGACTGAACTGGCCTCTTTGTGGTAAGGAAAAGAGAAAGAAAAATAGTCTTTGTTGTCGGGTATCCTCTGTTCCTTTCCGTTGCAAAGAGGTGGGGTGGAGATAATCAGCAGAGAACACCATGTGGGATTTTATAGCAGCTTTTTAGTCAGCACCTAATAGAAAGTGCAGGAGAAGCCTCTTCTTACACAGGGCGTTAGCTAAGGAGCGATGTCATATTTCAAAATGAAGCACTTGGGCAGTGGGTGTGTGTGGAGGAGAGAGTGGGCTCATGCTGTAAAAAGTGCTCACATTTTTAGCCAGACAGCACTTCTGCAGCAAATAAAATCTCTTTCTGCGACAGATGGAGGAGAGGTGAGTGGGAGGGGAGTTTGGAAGCCCGCTTTGTCATTTCTGTTCCCTCACTGCTTTGGCTGCAAGGGAGGGTGCATGAAATACCAGTCGATAAAAGGGTGGATTAAAAGTGCAGCAGCATCAAGGAGATAGAGGCAGCTCTTCGTGGAGCAGCTTCCATCTGGGACTGTCAAGATGCTTTACAAACATTAGGCAGCTGAGCTTTATGACATCCCAGTGGACACGTATCAATCATTCCTGTTCAGAGATGGAGACGTGCAGGAATAGAGAGGATATGACAAGCTTTAAGTGCACAAGAACATTGATTTGCTGGGCTGGACTTCATGTTAGTGGCATCTTCTGCTCCCAGTACAAGACCTCACTGCCTAGATAATGCTGTTCAGACTTAGACTAGCTGCCTGGCGTTGATGTGGACGATTCCGTACGTGCCTGACCCAGCCTTCCCCTGGAATACGCTGTCACTTACTTTCCTTGATCTGACTTAATTTACCTGTCACTTTCATTAGAACCGCTGACATTAAAGCTCTGCTGGAAAATGAGTTTTCTCATCTGAGAATGGCAGGGAGAGAATCACTGAGAGCGTCTGTACCAATTCCACCTGCAAAATGTTACTTACAGCTCCTCAGCATTTGTTTTAAATGGAGGGGGAAGCATCTCTGGTAATGTGTTGCATTAAATTAATTAACAAATTAATTAGCTTTCTGCATTTCCTCAAAAAAGGGCTGCTGTTCTAAAGCAAGGTCAAAGTCATGGTTATGTGAAGATACGTATGTGGGTGAAATGTTTAAACATGAGCTCAGAGGTCTGTAGGTTCTGCTGTCCATGCACTTGGAATTAACTACGTGGGTATGTCTGCACGCAGCATAAATGCCTCCAGACACATCTTAATCTTATTTATACATAGGGGGAAGTGGAGTAAATCTGGTAAAAACCAGATTAATTTCATAGGTATAAAAGGAAAACAAGCCAAATTAGAGGCAGGTTCTTCAAGTGCTTCCTGCAGGGCGGTCAGGTCCCGGTGCACAAGCTGAGGGGGACGTTCTGAACTCGTCTGACCCGTCCACCCAGTCAGACATCGAAGCCAGGGTGTTCTCTTGGCCTTTCGGCTGGATGTTGATAGTACCGAAGTGCTGGTGAAGGCCACAGGGCATTGAACCTCGTGGTTGCTTTCTCAGGTTCTAGCAGGTGTTTGTTTCTGTGCTGAGGAGAACGTGTCTCTGTGCATACAAGGATTTCCTAAGCTGAGCTTCTGAGAAGTTGAACTTCTTGGCCATTTTGCTTTGTGGTTCTGCCTGTGTCACACAGGGGTCTGGTGTTGCGGCTGCTCGATTAGGTAACCAAAACATAGACTCATCCCCTGGTTGTTCCTGCCTTGCTAAACTGGGGTAGCAAAATACATTCTGCAAATTTCTGGCGTTCATCATCTCAGTGTTTTTATAATGGTGAACTATTTGTGTCTTCAACGCTGACTCATAAAGCAAGGTATTTCACAGAAGCTGAAAGGGAAGTGACCCTGCATCTTTTCCAGCTTATTTGTCATTTCATTTCTTTGTCCCTGTTTGGGGATTTCTGTCCTACTTTCTGTCACACATAGTAAGCTTGGCTGATTGACATGAGGAGATAAAGAGCCTTGAGCAAAACCAGCTTTATAAACAAAAAATAGAGAATTCTTTTGCTTCATGTATAAGAAAAACGTCTGAAGCAGAATGAAAAAGCATTAACTGACCCATTTGAAATTAAAATCTGAGTTTCGTGGTTTATTTTTCTACCTTGGTGTGAAAAGACAGAAAAAAACAGTGGTGGCTTTAAAAAAGACATGCAGCTGAGCCCTCTGTCATGAGTATCTTCTACTATTATGTGTTTACAGCTTATGACCTGAATATTGCTGTGAAAATAAATGTTTCAGATTAATTTTATGAAATCCTTGTAAATTACGCTGAGGAAAAAGTCTGTATTTGTTGTTAGTGACAGAAGACCAGCCCGGTGCAGAACTGGCCTGGTGCAGAATCGGGGCTCATTCTTCTTTCTCACCTTTTCGCCGTTGAAATGTCAAGTTTAGTTTTCCTTGGTTTCAACAAACTGTGAAGGACACCGGCAAATGAGAAAAGTATAAGGAGAAGGTTGTAGCCATGATAATAAATAGCATTGTCTGTTAACTTAATACTTCATCCGTGTCTTCTGCCTGAGGAGACTGGAAAAGCGTTCACGTCAATGCACTGCTCCTCATTATTCAGCATGAAAAATCTCAACCCTTTCAGTGGGAGGAAGATTGGTCTAGTCTTAAGTCTGCTGGTTCAAAGCAGTTTAAAGTCTTAGTACAGTTGTTTAGGAATGAAATTGGAGTGAGGTCCGGTAGAAGGTTAACCAGAGTGTCCTACACCAAGTTCTGTTCCAACATGATGACTCTGAGACACGGGCAGCTCTGACCTGTCTGAGCTGGGAGGGGTTGTGCGCACACCAGTCGATGTGTAACCTCTACGGGTAGAAGCAGGGAGATGAGGTGGTTTCCCTCTCAGGGAGGAAGGACACATGGCAGAGGAAAGACACAGTCCTCTTGGCTGAGTAGCCATGGATTGGGAGGCCCCCTCAACTTTTTCTCCACTTCCTTACACCAGACCATGAGGAGAAGGGGAAAACCGGGGAAAAAAGGGCTTGCTGCCACGTGGCTGCGTGCTAAAGCACCATCTCCATCAAAATCCTAATAAAGCACTTAACTGCCTGCTCTTGCCTTTTACGTCTTCCCCCTTTACCTGGGTGGGGGTGGATTGGCAGTCATATAGAAGCACCTTCAGCACTTCAGCTTCCCCTGCGTTCTCTGGGGTGGAGCAAAGTTCATTGGAGCCAGTGGAAAACCGCAGTTTTTCTCATTATTTTTCACCTTGTTGAGTTAGGTGCATCTCTTGCACTCTTCTTTTGCAAGGCCAAGTCAGGAAAGCAGTGAAATTAATGTGTAGAGAGCTCAAAAGCTTGTAAATAATGTAATACCACACACTGGCCCAGGAAGAAAAGGACAGGGATGTTAAAAAAAGGTGGCGAGACTTTTAAAGAGCTTCTCTGAGAGGTTCAAGATTAATGCCATGTGCTCTTTTTACGGTTTTTCTAAACCTGGCAGAGGATGGTTACCCATGACCCAGGGATGATTACCCGGGTTCGACTGCCAGTTGGTTGTCAGCAGTTGGGTATGTGAAGAGCAGCTACATCCTCGTTGCTTTGCTCTCATGAGGAGAAATAATTCGGCTTGTTGTGTGGCAGGCAGCTTTAGTTTTCACAGGATGTGTACAAGATGGTTATATGTCAAATGTCTGCCCTCTTTTCAGGTCTGGTAGAAATTGGCCAGTGGTTTCGAAACGATTGGGTGAAGAGAGGGAGAGTGACCAATAAGAAATTGGAGAGAAAATCACAGCCTTGAAAAGCTTTCTTGGGAATTCAGGCTTGAAACCGTTAATGCCAGTACCCTGTATGTGTCTGCTGCTTCTTAAGGCTCCAGGGAGACCTTACTGTGGCTTTTTGGGACTTAAAGGGGACCTGTAAGAAAGGTGGGGACAGAGGTTTTTATCAGGGGCTGCTGTGACAGGACAAGGAGTGATGGTTTAAACTAGAAGAGGGAGACTCAGACTAGAGAGAAGGGAGAAATATTTTACGCCGAGGGTGGTGAGACCCTGGGCCAGGCTGCCCAGAGAGGTGGGAAAAGCCCCATCCCTGAACCATCCCAGGTCAGGTTGGCCCTTGGGGCTCTGAGCCCCCTGCTCTGGGTGCTGATGTCCCTGCTCCCTGCAGGGGGCTGGGCTGGATGAGCTTTAAGGTCCCTCCCAGCTCAAAGCATTCCATGGTTCTATGATATTTTCAAGATGCTCTTTCTCAAGCAGGAAGGCTGACCATTTTTTATGGTAGTACAAACTCTCATATAACTGTACCTGAGGCTTGAAAAAATAATTGTTACAGTGAAAGATTAATTAAAAAAAAAAAGTTTCCAGAACAGGTTCTCCCATTTTGTTTCTCTTGTCGATTTGGTGTCTTGGCCGTCGAAGTCCAGTATAAATTGCTAATTCTAACCAGGGCTCCCAGACGTTACGGAGTGGCACCAGTCGTCCTAAGCCTGCAGGAAAGGAACAGCTGGTGACTGTTTTTACGCACCATCTTCCTCTAAATACTAGAGGGTGCTTTGCAACCTAATACTATTATTTATACTTCAGCGATACCAAGAGGTCCTTGGAGTCTGAAGGTACTATATTTTGTATCTGCTGTGCTGTAGGAGATAATCCTGTCCCCAGTTTCCCTCTTCCCCTCCCTTTCCACCAAAATATCACAGCTGATCAGGCAAAGAGGAAGGGCAAGGACAGGCGCCATGAAATGAGGAGACTCGAGCCTGGCTCCAGGGCAGATCAGTGTTGTCTGTGCCAAGAACACAGCTCAGTCTCCTGCCTCCCGATTGGAATCTCTGCCCTGGAACTCCTCTGCCGCATCGCAGGGTCCCACATGAAGTGTTGTGGATGCCCCATCCCTGGAATTGTCCAAGGCCGGGTTGGATGGGGCTCTGAGCAACCTGGGATCGTGGAAGGTGTCCCTGCCTGTGGCAGGGGGGAGGGAACAGAAGGACTC
>NW_010433322.1:0-6209 GCF_000710305.1 Buceros rhinoceros silvestris | reverse complement strand
AAGGCCGGGTTGGACGGGTCTCTGAGCACCGTGGGATCGTGGAAGGTGTCCCTGCCTGTGGCAGGGGGCTGGCAACAGATGATCTCTAGGGTCCCTTCCAACCCAAACCATTCTGTGGTTCTATGATGATTTACCATGCACAGGCTTGTCTTGTCTCTTGGCCTTGCCAGTGATATAATTTTTTTTCCCCACCGCATAGATTTTTTTAATATACTTCTCTCTCTTGCAGGGCTTTTCTTTCTTTATTAGTGACTTGGATCACAAACAGTCTTAATTTCCTTATTCTTCTGCACTGAATTGCTAAACGCAGGCTCCTGTGGATATAAAAGCGGTTATGAGTCATACAAACAAAAATATATTAACTTCTTGTGTGGGCTTTAATCCATTCTTATTCCATATCGTTTAACTATGTCCCTTTTTCCTATTATAACTGACAACAATTAATTAAAGTGTAAATTTGGACCAGCTCAGCAGACTGTTAGACCTGTTTGTCATAATGCAATCGTATAATTCCAGATGCAAAGATACGCCACCCTACATCATCGTCTCTCAGTATTACAGCTCTGTGATGATGGCGGGTAGAATAAGTGGGATTGCCAGGTCATCCTTTGGGAGGGACGAGTAAAGGTGAGTTACACGCTTGAATTCTCCCTGTTGGGTACAGATTACCCCCTCTTGGTTCCCACCGTGTCATGTGTGCTTCTTACGGAGAGGCTGAGAAGAAACTCTGCTGTGGTCAGCACTGCGAAAACATGGGGAAGCAACAAGTTCTGTCCTGGGGAAGAAAGGGAAAAGTGAAATTACTCCAGAGGTTTGGCAGCTTGAGCCCCTTCACCCACTCCTGGAAGCAGAAACATTTTCCTTCTTCCAGCCTTTTCATTCATAGAATCACAGAATCGTTTGAGTTGGAAAAGACCTTTAAGATCATTGAATGCAACCATTAACCCATCACTGCCAGGTCGTCACTAAACCATGTCCCTCAGCAGCACATCAACCTATTTTTTAAGGCCCTCAAGGGATCGGGACTATACCGCTGCCCTGGGCAGCCTGGGCTGGGGCTGGACAACCCCAACAGGGGAGAAATTTTTCCCAATATCCAACCTAAACCTCCCCTGGTGCAACTTGAGGCTGTTTCCTCTTGTCCTGTCAACTGGGACAAGGGACCGAACCCCACCGCACTCCAGCCTTCTGTCAGGGAGTTGTTGAGAGTGAGGAGGTCTCCCCTGAGCTTCCTTTTCTCCAGGCTCAAACCCTGCTGCCCCCAGTCCCTCAGCTGCTCCTCAGCACACTTGTGCTCCAGACCCTTCACCAGCTCCGTTGCCCTTCTCTGGACGTGCTCCAGCGCCTCAATGTCCTTCCTGCAGCGAGGGGCCCAAAACCAAACCCAGTATTTGAGGTGTGGCGGAGCAGAGGGGGAGCATCCCTGCTCCAGTCCTGCTGGCCACACCAGGGCTGAATTCAGTACAGAAATGAGGAACCGAATTTACTCATCAAGCCCAGCCGCTGAACGTGGGGAGAGGAACCTGTGTTGCCCATCAGTTACCTGAAGAGGCACCCAGCCAATCGGTGGTGCCTTTCCTGCCTTGTCAGTAGCAGCTGCCTTCTCCTGGCAGCACTCAAGTCTGATGTCTCCGTCAGTGCTGACCGGTGTTAACGCCGAATGACCCTGAAGTGAAAGGTGGTGTCAGAGCAGTGCTGGTTTTTCTGGTACGCTGTTTTTTTTCTGGTTTTTCCCATCCAGCTTTTTTTTTCTGGTAGTATTCAATTTCCACAGTACTGCAGGCATGATTAGAGAGTATAAACTGCCTGCTTCCAAACCACTGTGAATTGTGTCACTTAAAAATGTATCCATCAGCACAAACACCGTCTCGCACTCTTCGCAGCCACGTTCACTGTTGCCTGAGCTATTAGCAGTGATGGAAATCTGTGTCTCCCACAACCTGAGGCTCCTGGTCGCCTTATGTCAGACGTGAAATAAGCTGCTACGTAGCAAGCAGAGATCTTCACAGCAGGGAGAATTTCCTCAATTTCTATTTCTGTTCTATTTCTGTGACTTGCTATTTTGCTATCATTGAGCCTCTCTGACCCTCAATCTTCCAACTGCTAATATTCACAGAAGATAATAAAATAAAATAAAGTTTATGTACCTTAACTATTTTTATCCAGCTCCAGGTTTCGATCAGGTCACCTGTTAGTGAAGTTCCTCTGTGCTTTACATCACTGTGTGGGTTTCACTGGAATCGATGAGCTCTGAGATACTTGAATGGAAGGTACTATTAGTATATAAAAAGTCTCCTTTGAGAAGTGCCCTAACGATGGACATGCCGTTCTGTGAGTCTTCCTAGAAGGCAAGAGTCATAATCCTCTAGGTTATTAGTTCAGCACAGGGTACAGCATGAATCTGGAGCATCAGGGGATGTCAGGTGGTCACAATTTCTACTCATTTGATACCAAAAAGTCTCTCTTAAAATAATACACCAACAGTTTCTAGAATAAGCCGTTGAGAATTATTCCACATCATCAAAACGTTGCCATTTATACTACACCTATTTGCAACGTTCTTTTCCGTTGCAGCTTCTAATTATCTGCCTTTGACACTGATTAATCTGGTTTTTGCTTTGACTATCTGCTGAGGCTGAGCAAGTTTTGGATCCTGATCATTTTTCTTGATCTCGTGAATTTGTTCTGTGCTGCGGTTGTGTAAATGGCTGTAATATCCCTGTTCTGGCAAAACGATAGGTCGACTTGGTTCCACGCAGGTATTAGCACTTGGTTTCTATCAGAGCTATTCTCGTCAGCACAGTTAGCATAAATATAAGGAGGAGCTAAATAGGTGTAAGTAAACATAGGTGTAAAATGTAAATGTACAATGTAAACTTTTTTTTTTTAAGTTTACTTTTGAGGGTGGAGAGTAAATCCTGTTGCTCACATACAGTCTGGCATGAGTTTTCTCTGGTTTGAATATTGCCTGTCATTTGTTGTTAATTTACTGATGGCTTTTAATTTCTTCTTGAGGAGGTCTGAAATATTTGCATTTTCATTTCCAAGAGCAGCTGACTTTTGGCTACTATCACCTTTATTCACATCAACTCCTTCAGCTTTTGCGCCTTTTGTATTTCATATACTTGAGCCACAGACTACGAGGTAGAAACACATTTGGAGAGAACTCAGCCTTACTTTTAGTCCTGTGTAAAGGTCAGGCTTTTGGACTTTATTTTTATTTTTTGGCTTTTTTTTTTTTACTTTATATTAAATGCATTTTGTTTCTTTTTTTAAAGGGAGCCATATTAACCGCTGCCTTATTTACAGTACAGATATTTTTGCAAACATGAAATCATCCCCGTTAGTTCTGCCAGGAGCAGCGCTGTCAGGATGCCTGTCACACATCTCTGTATCCCAAGCTTGTCTTGGCCAAAGCTACTCCGCACCACACAATGTGACAAAGTTTAATGTGCCCACAGCCACCATCGGCTCCTGGGTGTTTGGAATATCTCATCGCCGCAGAGTTTTCAGATTCGTTGGAAAAGGACACACACACTTTTTTTCATCGGCTAGAGATAGGTTATGTGATAGCGCTGGGCTTCGAGACTTTCAACCTCATTTGCCTCCTCAAAGGCTGTTGGCCAGCTGGAAAACCGCTGCGTATGAATTACCTTCACATACAAATGACAAGCAAATATTTTTATTATCGAAACCACATTATGAAACTGCGACTTTTATGCTGATTTCTTCAATATTCTAGATTAGATTTCTGGACATTAGGAAGACAGCTCTCATCAGACTTTGTAAATAAACTGATTACGTTTAAAGTAGCTGGTTTTTTTCTTGTCAACGGGCAATCATAATGTCTTTCAACTTACGTAAAATAGAGGCAAATATATAGTCCAGTTGTTCCTCTGCTCTTTCTACTTTTTCCTCACTTGATGCAGTGCTTAGAGTTTTTTTATCATTTTCAAAACCACGCATTGTTATATCAGAAGGGATAATCATATCTGGGGTACAACCTAATAGATCCACCATGAACAAGTGTGGATTATTTTAATATCTTCTTAAAAAAATGTGATGGGAAACATACCAAATGCAATCTCTGAGCATCATCTAGAGGAGTAATTCCTCAGTAGGATCTTTTGTTTTACAGATCTCCGTTAATTTACGTACAGCCCTTGAAACAGAACAGGCACCAGCAGAATCTGGCATCTCAAAGGAGGGGAAAAGGGAGAGAAAGAACTAAAGGCAGCAGGAAATAATTGAGTTTAGGACAATAGCAAAAGAAAGCAGGATATCTTCCTGAAAAAGACTGAACATCCATTTCCGAGGGTGTCGCAGGCAAACGTAGATACTACGTATGACCGAGTGTGCAACGCACGGAGACGTGTGTTTGACAACTTTCTACTAATGAGTCATTAGCCTGCAGTTACAGCCTGTGGAATTAAGCATCCTTACAGGTCAGAAGGGTACCCGGAGAAACAGATGTGGTGGTGCTTGTTTGTGCTCATTAAGGAATAGTAAGGAAGTGGCAGGTGGTTTTGTAGAGGAATGGGGTGGTTGAGATCACCAGCTGGTTAACAAGTGGATTAGAGGGAAATCAGCTTCACTGACTGTTGAAGGAAGAGGTGACAAATTTCTAGCGGCGAATAGGAGTAAGATGTCGCCAGAAGTCTGTATTCCCTCGTCATCTGTTTTTCATTCTGCGATAAGAGATGTGAGTGCTACGGTTGAGCAGCAATCACTCATTGATGGAGCAGCTCACTCACTGAGTCATGTTTTGTTCCTGAACCAGAAACCAACCGCAGGGAGCAACACCATTCAGGATTCATCCTCAGCTCTTCTAAGGATTCCACATCTCTAGACAGCAAATCCCTTTAACTGCTGTTATTATCCACGTTGTGGAAGAGGCCACACATGGAAATGTGGAATAAGCTGATGGAGGAGTCCCAGAGCCAGGAACTGAACACAGTCTCTGAATTCTTAAGACAGCTTTAAATCGTGGCAAGAACTGCAGAAATTGTAGCATTGTTGAAGAAAGAAGTGTGGAAGATGGGCAATAGCAGAAGTGGAGTTCTCGTATAGGTGTCGAATGTGCTAGAGAAGGGAGCTTGTTACACCATACAAGCTGCATGTATAAAAAATGACCAAAAAGCAACACTTCAGTTCTGCTCCTCCAGGCAGTTCTAATCCTGAAGACCTGTTATTTGAAAATAACTTTGATACTCGGGGCAGATAGGTAATGATGATTGTGGGATTAACAAGCCCTAGACAAATGGGATAAGGCAAAAATAAGAAAATAAATATGGAATTAGAGAGGTTGTTTAGATTTTAAACATACAGGAACCTTGCAAACGAAAGGGAAATGATGCTAGATTTTTAGATAGCCTGCAACTTGCTATTACAGTGCGTTGCAGGTTTTGACAACCTGGGTTTTGACTAGTTTACATGACAGGTTTTGTCTACACATTTATTGTATGTGGTTTTGCTCACCAGATAGTCTAGCAAAAGATGTGTCAATGAGCCAGATAGATACTCCAGCTTTTTGTCCATGTCTTTACACTCAACTCGTAAAGAGCGCAGGAAATACGTGTCAGGATAAATATTGATCAAGATTTGGATTTGCAAATATGTTTGTTTGTGTCAGACTGTGTTGCCTCGAAAACAGTGGATACTCCAGAAGTAAAATCACAGGAGGCAAGTTAGTAAAACAGGGCAGCCAGACTTTTAGTGAACGAAAGAAACTGGAGTATAAGGGGCATGTTTAGCATGTTCTGCTTTGTTCTGTTCGTACAGTTTGAGGCTAGAAGGATGGAACACTAAGTCTTTAGTGTCACCCTCTAGATAACCCTGGACACTAAATTATTCTTTTCCTCTACAAGATTAAAGGGCCTTTTAATTGCTGGTGTTTTTCTCTATGAAGGTATGTACATGCTGTTATGAAATTGCATCTCCTTCTCAGCATGGCAAGTGGCCCAACTTCTTTTTATACAATCCTTAAATCAGCTTTGTCATTTGTCGTTTCACTCAGGTATTTTTCAAACGTGCCTTTATGACTACATGTGCCAGACGCACAGCCAGCATCTCATGGGCAGCCTGAATGCTGCCACGCGGGGAAATGAGATTAACTCCTTGCTCCTCCTCACCTTCTCATACTTTTTGAAGACTTTGGGTAAGCAGTTGTTTATATCTCCAGTGTCGGCTGGAGGATGAAGGGCTGGAGA
>NW_010433321.1:48728-50161 GCF_000710305.1 Buceros rhinoceros silvestris | reverse complement strand
CCCGCAACTCCCCCACCCCCTGTCGTCTTAGTGGCCCTTCACAGTTTTGTCTCCAGATTGTCAGTCAGCCCCTTGAGGGAAGCAGGAGTATTTTTGAAAAACAGCAGGAGATGGCTGAATGGCTGTCAAAGAGATGTTTGGGACCTAAAATTAAATTTCATAAAGGATGCTTAACAGATGGGACAGAACAGATGCATTTTAACTCTATTCCATACCTACATCCTCAACCCTGTACCACCCTCCCCCCGAAAATTAGAAAAGAAGAGGTAGCTAGCGAGATATAATTGCTATAAGGCCATAGCTGCTATCCTTCATGAGGTAAAGAGAGATTGAAAAAGAAACTACCCAGAAAAGCCACAGTATGAATCCAGTAAAACAGCCCCATAAAGAAATTCAGGAAGATACTACTTCATCAGAGGAAGAAGAATATAGAACTTGTTTGGGATCAAGACCTTAAAAACATCCTTTAGATGAGCAATAGATAGGGTAGCCCTTATGTTGTGCAGTCAAGGTAAGACCTGTAGAGATTTTCTTTCATCCTGGCCACATAGATTCAGGAAATGTATCGGAGAGAGCAGCTAAGAATCTGAAGTTACGAGAACAGCAATATAAAATAATTCAAGCAAAGTCCAACATCAGCTGCTGTCTATACCTTCTGAATCTTCCCCTCTGTGTTTTGGATGCTTGCAGCAATTTGTTTCTTTCCCTTCTCACACAGAATTTTCAGCTTTTGGCACTTTTTTGATGGTTGTTTTCGTGTTTGTAGTCCTTCAAACATTTCTTTGCATAGTAGAATTTAAGTCAGATAAAAACAAACTTGCTTTGTCTGATTATTTTCTTAACTTCAAACTAGGAACCTTGAGATCTGCGACTCAACAGCAAGCCAAAAATCACTGATTGCCTCCTAAAATTATACCACTTACAAAAGTGGTATACTTTTACCTAAAATTGTACTACTCTCCAAAGTTGTGGTGGACCGCTCAGAACGCTCTGCTCTCAAGGTCAAACAACAAAGTCTAACAACTCTCTTTGACCCTCTGTTCCCCATCTTAATCACTCAGTTTTTCCCACTACTTAATTATGTTCACATGCCTCAACCTGCCTCATTCTCTTAATTTCTTTTTTCTCTTAGCATATAGGATTTAAGCATGAATTCATTTTGAGTCATTCATATCATAAAATCTAATTCTATGATATCTGCAGTCCTTTGCAAACCTCAGTCCTAAACAGTATGACAGAACTCACAACCTGGGATCCTTTTTTCCCCAAGATCTGTGAGGTAAGTATAGTTTATTTCCAGCTAGCTATCAGTATGTTGTTTACTCCTTACCTGAACTGGATGCTGTCTTTTATAAACCTATACTGGTGTATTTTATATCAAGTAAGCCTTGCCAAGCCACTTTTCCTCCATTCCTCCATCACCAAAACCTCCT